>NW_024412404.1:46315607-46324948 GCF_014898765.1 Herpailurus yagouaroundi
ATATATATATATACACACACACACACACACACACACATACATACACATACACACACACACACACACCACATTTTCTTTATCCATTCATCCATCAATGGACATTTGGGCTCTTTCTATACTTTGGCTATTGTTGATAGTGCTGCTGTAGACATGGGGGTGCATGTGTCCCTTCAAAACAGCACACCTGTATCCCTTGGATAAATGCCTAGTAGTGCAATTGCTGGGTCGTAGGGTAGTTCTATTTTTAGTTTTTTGAGGAACCTCCATACTGTTTTCCAGAGTGGCTGCACCAGCTTGCATTGCCACTAACACCAGGATAATTTATTTTTATTGAAGTATAAGCAATATACAAGGTCATAGTAGCTTCAGGTGTACAACAAACTGATTCAACAATTGTATATTTTACTTAGTGTTCACCATCATAAGTGTAGTCACCATCTGTCACTGTACAACATTGTTACAATATTATTGACTATATTCTCTGTGCTGTGATTTTCATCTCCTTGATTTCTTTCTTTTATAACTGGAAGCTTATACTTCTTAATCCCTTTTATCTATTTCACCCATCCTTCTCACCTACCTCTCCTCTGGCAATCACTAGTTTGTTTCCTGTATTTAAGAGTCTGTTTTCTAGTTTATTTGTTTGTTTTGGTTTCTTTTAGATTTCACATATAAGTGAAATTCTATAGTATTTGTCTTTCCCTGTCTCACTTATTTAACTTAGCATAATACCCTCTAGGTCCATCCATGTTGTTGCAAATGGCAAAATTCCATTTTTTTTTTATGACTGAGTAATATTCCATTACCTGTGTGTATGTGTGTGTGTGTGTGTGTGTGTGTGTGTGTGTGTGTGCACCACATGTTTTTTACCCATTCATGTAAAGGTGGACATTTAGGTTGCTTCCATATCTTGAGTATTATAAATAATGTCTGTTTAAACATAGGGTGTATATATCTTCAAATTAGTGTTATCATTTCTTTGGTTAAATACCCAGTAGTGGGATTACTGGATCAAAGCTGGAGGTATCACAATCTCAGATTTCAATATATACTACAAAGCTGTTGTCATCAAAACAGTATGGTACTGACACAAGAGTAGACACATAGCCCAGAAATAAGCCCACATTTATATGGTCAATTAATTTGGCCACATAATGAACAAAGGAGGCAAGAATAGGGAAAAGACAATCTCTTGATAAAACTGGACAGCCACAGGGGCTCCTGGGTGGCTCAATCAGTTGAGCATTTGACTCCTGGTTTCGGCTCAGGTCATGATCTCATGGTTTGTGAGTTCGAGCCCCATGTCAGGCTCTGTGCTAACAGCATGGGTCCTGCTTGGGATTCTCTCCCTCCATCTCTCTCTCTGTGTCCCTTGGCTTGCTTTCTACATCTCTCTCTTACAATCTCAAAATAAATAAACATTAAAAAAAACTGGACAGCTACATACAAAAGAATGAAACTGGACCACTTTCTTATACCATACACAAAAATAATCTCAAAATGGATTGAAGACCTAAATGTAAGACCTAAAACCATAAACCTCCTTAAAGAAAACATGGGCAGTAATCGGCAATAATCTTTTTGATATCAGCCTTAGTAACATTTTAAAATTTTTTAATCTTTATTTATTTTTTTTGAGAGAGAGAGAGAGAGAGAGAGAGAGAGCAAGGGAGGGGCATAGAGAGAGAAGGGAACAAATAATCTGAAGTGGGTTCCGTGCTGACAGCAGTGAGCCCAGTGTGTGGCTTGAACTCATGAACCATGAGATCGTGACCTGAGCTGAAGTCAGACACTCAACCAACTGAGCCACCCAGGTGCCCCCTTACTAGCATTTTTCTAGGTGTGTCTCCTCAGACAATGGAAACAAAAACAAAAAATAAACTATCAGGACTACACCCAAATATAAAGCATTTGTACAATTCAGGAAACCATCAACAAAACAAAAAGGCAAACTACTAAATGGGAGAAGATATTTGCAAATGATATATCCAATATAAGGTTAATATCCAAAATATATAAAGAACTTATACAACTCAACACCAAAATATCCAAAAACCAAAAAACCAAAACAAACAAAAACAACCCCAAAAAATTCACAAATAATCTGAGAGATATCACCTTATATTTGTCAGAAAGGCTATAATCAGAAAGACAAGAAATAAACATTGTTGGTGAGAATGTGGAGAAAAAGGAACCCTCATGCATTATTGGTGAGAATGTAAATTAGTGCAGTCACTTTGGGAAACAGTATGAAGGTTTTCTCAAAAAATAAGAAATAGAAATACTCTATGTCCCAGCACCATTTAAAACCTGGGTGAGTGTAGAGACCCAGCTTACTGCTGGCCTTTGCTGGATACCACCCTGGTAAGGAATAGAGTTCCCCTACTTCCACTGTATGAAAAATGGAGATCAGCTTTCCACTTTGCCCTACGTGGGTATGGGATTTGGAACACCATCTGTTTTCAGTGAGCAGGGGATTGAAGATCAGCTCCCCATTCAGCCCACAGAGATTCACGGGCAGAGTAATTGAAGTTCTGCTACCTGCTTCCCTAGGATGCTTTTCTAAAGGTAGAGTTGCCCCTCAACCTCACTAACACTGTGGACCTGGTATATGTGTGTGGTTTTTCTGTTGGTGTTTGGATTGAGTAGGTTGGGTATTGCTATTTTTTAAGCTACCCCTTTTCTGATCCTTAGGGTAGGGAAGACAGATTTTCCTTGGAAGAATTTTATGTTAGCAGTTCTGGGCTGATGGCTTCTGCAATGCCTGTCCAGGAAATATGGGAGGCAATGAGAAAACCCAGGAAACTCCCTGCCATGTTGGTCTTTAAGTCTTGAGGTATCTGGGCCATCTACCTTCTTTCCACCTTAAAGGGTTTTCCTAGGCTTTCTCATTATATTATCTCCAGGGCTTCTTATTTGGGCTAGAAGAAGAAAGCCACTCCATCTTGTCCAGAACCAGGAGTCCTCTGATAATGTGCTTTTTAATTGTAAATACCAAAATAAATATAAGAAAGTATTGTGAAGATTAAATCCGAGAAACAATGGTTTAGACAATTATGTAGGGAAGAAAATTATATTAATTCAAAGAATAAGCTCTTCTCAGTCTCTCTGGCAAAATTATTGTATCCTAACAATAAATATGGTAATGACAAATTTTCATAATTAGTTTACTAAAACAGGTTCTCTCCATGGAATGACTTCTGGTAGCATTTAATTATACAGATTGTGGTTATTGTGCTTTTAAATGTATTCCATAACTATTCCTTTTCAGAAATTCAAAATGTTCATCACTTCACTTAGTGAACTAGTATGATAGTCATTTGTAATGCCTGCATTGATAAAGGTGGAAATCTGTGTTGAAACTCTCTCTTTGTCTCATTAAAAACAAAAACAAGGGGTGCCTGAGTGGCTTAGTTGCTTAAGCTTCTGAGTTCAGTGAAATGTTCAACTTCTAGCTCAGGTCATGATCTCACAGTTTGTGAGTTCAAGCCCCACATCGGGCTCTGTGCTGTCAGTGCGGAGCCCAGTTTGGATCCTCTGTCTCCCTCTCTCTTTGCCTCTCCCCTGCTCACTCTCTCTCCCTGTCTCTCTCAGAAATAAATAAACATTAAAAAAAAAGTCCCCAAAGCATCTGAATTTTTTTGTCTTATAAGACATCCTCTAGTTAGAGAGAAGGATAGGTTAATGTCATTCTTAATCTACGTTTCACCGCAAATAGTGTTCTATGGTAACAAAGCCCTGTCCCTCTACTTCACTTCTAATCTTCCAGCTTGATACCACTTATTAGCACAGTGACCAGTGTCTAGGAGTCCAGTTATGTGTCAGTGAAAGTCAGTATCCTGCCATTCATTAGTTGTGCTTCCTGTGCTTGCTCAGTGTGCCTTGTGAAAATAACGGTTAGCCTCATCTTACCAAGATTTGTTTCCCAATATATATTTACAAAACTGCACCAGCATTGTGATACAAGAGCTAGTGGATAAATAAGGATAAATGTTCACGAAAATGCTATTTATAATGATTATTATAGAATTTGTGATTATAATAAAAGATGGAAGGAATTTGCAATTGAGTAAGGAAGATGAACTGGTGAATGCACAAAACTCTTAAAGATACCACAAAAGCACAGCCAGAACCCATGAGAAGCTCTAGAGCCTAAATTGTACCTAAATTTTGAGGCAAGGAGATTGGACTTTTGTACCTTCAAGTCAGTCACTATTGTCTGTGGCCTAATCTTTTGGTGATAGAGGGTAATGTTGTAGGCTAGGCAGCTTCTATTTAACTGAGAACAATTTCCAGGGGTAGGGCACTATTTTGAGCTGTTAGCTAACAACACTCATGGATCCTCCTATGCATGTGTTATAGGTTGCATTGTGTCCCCTCCCACGTTCATATGTTGAAATCCTAACTCCCCATACCTGGGAATGTGACTTTATCTAAAGATAGAGTCTTTACAGAGCTAATCATGTTTAAGTGAGTTCATTAGGATGAGCCATAACCCAATGTTGCTGATGTATTTATAAAAAAAGGAAATTAGGACACAGAAAGTAGCATAAATAGAGGGAGAAGAGAGCCACCTACAAGGCAAGGAGAGACAAGCCTCAAACAAATCCAGCCCTCGTGCCAGTAGAAGGAACCAACACTGATGATACCTTGATCTTGAACTTGTAGCTTCCAGAACTGTGAGACAATACGTGTTTATTTTTTCAGCCACCGAATTTGTGGTGCTCTGTTATGAAAGTCCTAGAAATTAAGACATGCAAAATATAGGTAATGAGCTCTTTCTCCAAGCATTTGAGACACAGAATCATGAAAGAACTTGAAATCTGCTTATCTCTGGAAAGAAGTTATAAACTGTAATACTTTAGAGCACTTGTAAGTATAATGTTTTGGACATGTGGAGAAAGCTAGTTTGTGATAGGAGAGAAAAGTAAAGCTACTATCCAGAGGGATTATAGACACCTGTGAGAGTAAGAGCACACTCTGATGGCTCTGTTTTATCTGAGGTTCTGAGTTAGGGTTCCTTGTATTTATTTATCAAATTACCTTTTCTGCTTAATGCATCTTTCCTCACTCACAAGTTTGAGTGTGATTGACTGGAATGGAATCCAGTGATCCAGATGCTGAACTAGCTCCGACCTTATCTCAGTTCCAGTTTTCTTAAAGGCATCAAATCTTTGGCCAGATTTTGCCTTGTGGGCATAGCATTCAGTGAATGGAGTGTGGGCTGGATTATAACTTCAAATACTACCCTCCTCCTTCCCAGCTGGTTTTCTTTGGTTTAAAATGAATACAAACCACTACCACAGAGACCCTGGGTGAGTCTCAGCCTTGGTGCTAAATGCTACTTTTGTTTAATGCTTCCCTACTTTTTCTTAAACACCAAATCCTTGTTTTAATCACCCAGAGCATTTTGTGAGACTCGCCAAGATAACAGATGACTATCATCAAGTTTATCAATCCTCAGTTAATGGGTGTGTTATTACCTCCTTCCCCATGACCTCCCTAAAGACCCATAAATAGAAAGTGGTGATAGTGTATGCTAAGAGAAGCAAATGCCTTCTTTGCTTTGGTCTTGTGGTTTTTATCTTCTGAGGAGAAAAATCTTAGTCCCATTTTATTATTATTTTTACTATAATGTTAAGTTTGGACACCATAAAGTATTCCCTGGGAAATTAAAAACTTGTTTGTATAATTATGTTTCTGGAAGTAAATAAACTCATAATAAAAACATAATGCTATCATCAGGAAAAGAAAATATGCCTAGACAAGTCTGGTCTAGCTCCAAGACCTACATATGGATGGTTCTACAATGAAAGATGTCCACCCAAGGCCAGGCAGAAGGCTAGGTGCAAAAGACAGGTGATTGTAACTCTTGGCCAGAACATCCCCCCAAATACATTATTTTATCTGAGGTTTGGGAATATTCCAGGTACATGAAAAGAATCTTCAACCTAAATAATTGCCCAATTTGTAAATATTTTCATGAGGAGAAAAATATAATTTAGAATGTCAGCTTAGAAAAGGAGGAATACAACTTATTTAAGATAGATAAATTTAGTAGGTAAGACACATATCTAGTTAAGGTGGAGGAAATAAGATTATTGAAACATAGTATTCCTACAGATTCATATTTTTCCAGCTATTCCTTAAATATAAAGATCCACAAGGTGGGGAGTTTGGAACGTGACTTACTTAGATAAGGTCTTGTATGTACCTGTCATGGGTTCTCAGAACAGGTGCTGCAACATCATGCTTTATTGGGCTGCATAGGAGTGACACAGGATCCTGAAGATGAACAGAAAAAAAAACGAAACAAAACAACACAAAAACTCTAATGTGGATCTGAAGTTGATATTTAACTGTTCTAATAATCAGTCTGCTTTAGAAATCTGCCCTGTGCTCTCTCTGAAGATGAACTTATTTTAAAGAACTACCAAAAATATTCAACTTCTTTGTCCTCTCTACTGTCATTTTCCTGGTATTTCATTTCAGATAGAGTCTCAGGGGACAACAGTAAATATTTGAAGTTACTGTGACTAAATTTATGCTGATGCCATCACTACCTGCAGCACTAAAACAAGCAAGCAGTACAGTTAGTATTTCTCTCAGTGAATTATTCTGATAGCCTTTCATAATATTTAACTTGTGTTAGCAGGTGATGGATCCAGTTATCCTGTGGTAGAGAAGTAAATTCACACAGCACATTTTGTATTGGTAGCCTGATTAAATGTCCACAGCAAAGGCAGAAATAAGCTCCTTCATCAAAAGTTTTTTGAACCTTTGGGGCACCAGGGTGGCTCAGTTGGTTGAGTGTTTGACTCTTGATTTCTGCTCAGGTCATGATCCCAGGGTTGTGGGATCAAGCCCTGTGTCTTAAGTCCTGCTTAAGATTCTCTTCTTGTCCATCTGCCACTCTCCCCTGCTTGCACTCCTCTCTCTCTCTCTTTCTCTCTCTCTCAAATTAAAAAACAAAAAAGTTTTAAGAACCTTTAAGTCTTCTTGAAGTCGTGGTATTTTTTTATACTCCTTAACATCATCATCATCACAAACTTCCTTATTACTATCAGTTATTATCATCTTTGTCATAAACATAAAAATAACAAAAGAAAAATGCATTTCATGCAAAGGAGATTCTGAGCTATGCACTCAAATGTGTTATCTCACTTAATTCCAACATAGGCTCACAATCTATGAAATAGGCACTTTTGTTATCTGTCTTTTATAGGTGAAATTTAAAGTTACCAAGTAACTTGCATAAGGTAGCTCAGATAAATGCCAGTGTCTGTTTTTGTTTTTGTTTTAATATGCCTGAGGCCTTAACCACCTACCATGCCACCTCTCATCAAAAAGCATATCTGAAACTTTTAAAGCAGAGGTCTTAGAAAGTATTCCAGACATCAACTAACTTCTTTGCCCTTGAGTGATAGTTGTAGTATCCTATAAAGGGAAGAACTGAGCTTCTAATACCTAAATGTTTTGTTTGTTTGTTTGTTTGTTTGTTTGTTTGTTTTCTGCAAAAGATTGTCAGTTCTGAGGAAATAAAAGCATCATTATGACACCTATTATATGCCAGGTTTTTACATTGCTTATTTTATTTTTGAAGCTATCCTGACAGGTTAATATATTTAGTTTTTGAAATGTCCCTGAAAACTAGACAGGTGAAATAACCTCCCCAGAGCCATACTGAAATTGCAAAGACTAGAGAGAAAAACCCAACTCTACTGTGCTAACCACTAAGCATCTAATTTGTAAGACAGTTGTTAGCCATCACTGACCCCTTGGTCAAATCTTGGTGAAAACCTGAGATAAGGTCAAGACCAAGAAATGAGGGGGTAAGGGTTGAGAGTACCAAAGTTTAGCCAGGAAAGATAAGTAGGGCTAGGGGAAAAGAAAATGTGAGAGGTCCAGACGAAGGCAGCAGGCACATGAGGCAGTGGGCAGGGAGGTGGAATCAAGAGTTGGGGGGCAAAGGCAGTGCAAGATCTGCTGTATTATTTATCCCAGGTTGGCTCCAGGAATGAAACCAAGGGGAAAATAAAGAATGGCATGATGCAGTGCTCCTCGTCGCACTTAAAGAATATGCCCTCTTGTTGCTCCCTCCTTCTCCATTTAGTTGCTTAAGAAAGACTCATCTTTGACTGCATATGGTCATTTCCCAGCACTCCTCTGAAGAGAAAGAGGATATGAAGATTTTACTTCTGTGGAAGGGTGTAGACTTACACCGCAGTCTTCTTCATGTTTCTGCTATTGTTATTTCCATGTTGATGTTGATAAACCAGAACAATTGGCTATTTAAAAAAAATTAACGTTTTAATTTATTTTTGAGAGAGAAAGACAGTGTGAGCAGGGGAGGGGCAGAGAGAGAGAGGGACACACAGAATCTGAAGCAGTCTCCAGGCTCTGAGCTGTCAGCACAGAGCCCAGTGCAAGGTTTGAACCCATGAGAGTGAGATCACGATCTGAGCTAAAGTCAGACACTTAACCCACTGAGCCACCCAGGTGCCCCAGCAATTTGCTATTTCTTTTTTTTTTTTCAATATATGAAGTTTATTGTCAAATTGGTTTCCATACAACACCCAGTGCTCATCCGAAAAGGTGCCCTCCTCAATACCCATCACCCACTCTACCCTCCCTCCCACCCCCCATCAACCAGCAGTTTGTTCTCAGTTTTTAAGAGTCTCTTACGCTTTGGCTCTCTTCCACTCTAACCTCTTTTTTTTTTTTTCCTTCCCTTCCCCCATGGGTTTCTGTTAAGTTTCTCAGGATCCACATAAGAGTGAAAACATGGTATCTATCTTTCTCTGTATGGCTTATTTCACTTAGCAACACACTCTCCAGTTCCATCCATGTTGCTACAAAGGGCCATATTTCTTTCTTTCTCATTGCCACGTAGTATTCCATTGTGTATAAAAACCACAATTTCTTTATCCATTCATCAGTTGATGGACATTTAGGCTCTTTCCATAATTTGGCTATTGTTGAGAGTGCTGCTATAGACATTGGGGTACAAGTGCCCTATGCATCAGTAGTCCTGTATCCCTTGGGTAAATTCCTAGCAGTGGTATTGCTGGGTCATAGGGTAGGTCTATTTTTAACTTTTTGAGGAACCTCCACACTGTTTTCCAGAGCGGCTGCACCAATTTGCATTCCCACCAACAGTGCAAGAGGGTTCCCTTTCTCCATATCCTCTCCAGCATCTATAGTCTCTTGATTTGTTCATTTTGCCACTCTGACTGGCGCGAGGTGATATCTGAGTGTGGTTTTGATTTGTATTTCCCTGATGAGGAGCGACGTTGAACATCTTTTCATGTGCCTGTTGGCCATCCGGATGTCTTCTTTAG
>NW_024412404.1:46324958-46346951 GCF_014898765.1 Herpailurus yagouaroundi
GCAAATATCTTTTCCCATTCCGTTGGTTGCCTTTTAGTTTTGTTGGTTGTTTCCTTTGCTGTGCAGAAGCTTTTTATCTTCATAAGGTCCCAGTAATTCACTTTTGCTTTTAATTCCCTTGCCTTTGGGGATGTGTCAAGTAAGAGATTGCTACGGCTGAGGTCAGAGAGGTCTTTTCCTGCTTTCTCCTCTAAGGTTTTGATGGTTTCCTGTCTCACATTCAGGTCCTTTATCCCTTTTGAGTTTATTTTTGTGAATGGTGTGAGAAAGTGGTCTAGTTTCAACCTTCTGCATGTTGCTGTCCAGTTCTCCCAGCACCATTTGTTAAAGAGACTGTCTTTTTTCCATTGGATGTTCTTTCCTGCTTTGTCAAAGATGAGTTGGCCATACGTTTGTGGGTCTAGTTCTGGGGTTTCTATTCTATTCCATTGGTCTATGTGTCTGTTTTTGTGCCAATACCATGCTGTCTTGATGATGACAGCTTTGTAGTAGAGGCTAAAGTCTGGGATTGTGATGCCTCCTGCTTTGGTCTTCTTCTTCAAAATTACTTTGGCTATTCGGGGCCTTTTGTGGTTCCATATGAATTTTAGGATTGCTTGTTCTAGTTTCGAGAAGAATGCTGGTGCAATTTTGATTGGGATTGCATTGAATGTGTAGATAGCTTTGGGTAGTATTGACATTTTGACAATATTTATTCTTCCAATCCATGAGCAGGGAATGTCTTTCCATTTCTTTAAATCGTCTTCAATTACCTTCATAAGCTTTCTATAGTTTTCAGCATACAGATCCTTTACATCTTTGGTTAGATTTATTCCTAGGTATTTTATGCTTCTTGGTGCAATTGTGAATGGGATCAGTTTCTTTATTTGTCTTTCTGTTGCTTCATTGTTAGTGTATAAGAATGCAACTGATTTCTGTACATTGATTTTGTATCCTGCAACTTTGCTGAATTCATGTATCAGTTCTAGCAGACTTTTAGTGGAGTCAATCGGATTTTCCATGTATAATATCATGTCATCTGCAAAAAGCGAAAGCTTGACTTCATCTTTGCCAATTTGGATGCCTTGGATTTCCTTTTGTTGTCTGATTGCTGATGCTAGAACTTCCAGCACTATGTTAAACAACAGCAGTGAGAATGTGCATTCCTGTCGTGTTCCTGTACTCAGGGAAAAAGCTCTCAGTTTTTCCCCGTTGAGGATGATGTTAGCTGTGGGCTTTTCATAAATGGCTTTTATGATCTTTAAGTATGTTCCTTCTATCCTGACTTTCTCGAGGGTTTTTATTAAGAAAGGGTGCTGGATTTTGTCAAAGGCCTTTTCCGCATCGATTGACAGGATCATATGGTTTTTCTCTTTTTTTTTGTTAATGTGATGAATCACGTTTATTGATTTGCGAATGTTGAACCAGCCCTGCATCCCAGGAATGAATCCCACTTGATCATGGTGAATAATTCTTTTTATATGCCGTTGAATTCGATTTGCTAGTATCTTATTGAGAATTTTTGCATCCATATTCATCAGGGATATTGGCCTGTAGTTCTCTTTTTTTACTGGGTCTCTGTCTGGTTTAGGAATCAAAGTAATACTGGCTTCATAGAATGAGTCTGGAAGTTTTCCTTCCCTTTCTATTTCTTGGAATAGCTTGAGAAGGATAGGTATTATCTCTGCTTTAAACGTCTGGTAGAACTCCCCTGGGAAGCCATCTGGTCCTGGACTCTTACTTGTTGGGAGATTTTTGATGACTGATTCAATTTCTTCGCTGGTTATTGGTCTGTTCAAGCTTTCTATTTCCTCCTGATTGAGTTTTGGAAGGGTGTGGGTATTTACGAATTTGTCCATTTCTTCCAGGTTGTCCAATTTGTTGGCATATAATTTTTCATAGTATTCCCTGATAATTGTTTGTATCTCCGAGGGATTGGTTGTAATAATTCCATTTTCATTCATGATTTTATCTATTTGGGTCATCTCCCTTTTCTTTTTGAGAAGCCTGGCTAGAGGTTTGTCAATTTTGTTTATTTTTTCAAAAAACCAACTCTTGGTTTCATTGATCTGCTCTACAGTTTTTTAGATTCTATATTGTTTATTTCTGCTCTGATCTTTATTATTTCTCTTCTTCTGCTGGGTTTAGGCTGCCTTTGCTGTTCTGCTTCTATTTCCTTTAGGTGTGCTGTTAGATTTTGTATTTGGGATTTTTCTTGTTTCTTGAGATAGGCCTGGATTGCAATGTCTTTTCCTCTCAGGACTGCCTTCGCTGCGTCCCAAAGCGTTTGGATTGTTGTATTTTCATTTTCGTTTGTTTCCATATATTTTTTAATTTCTTCTCTAATTGCCTGGTTGACCCACTCATTCGTTAGTAGGGTGTTCTTTAACCTCCATGCTTTTGGAGGTTTTCCAGACATTTTTCTGTGGTTGATTTCAAGCTTCATAGCATTGTGGTCTGAAAGTATGCATGGTATGATTTCAATTCTTGTAAACTTATGAAGGGCTGTTTTGTGACCCAGTATGTGATCTATCTTGGAGAATGTTCCATGTGCACTTGAGAAGAAAGTATATTCTGTTGCTTTGGGATGCAGAGTTCTAAATAGATCTGTCATGTCCATCTGATCCAATGTCTCATTCAGGGCCCTTGTTTCTTTATTGACCGTGTGTCTAGATGATCTATCCATTTCTGTAAGTGGGGTGTTAAAGTCCCCTGCAATTACCAAATTCTTCTCAATAAGGTTGCTTATATTTATGAGTAATTGTTTTATGTATTTGGGCGCTCTGGTATTCGGCGCATAGACATTTATAATTGTTAGCTCTTCCTGATGGATAGACCCTGTCACTATTATATAATGTCCTTCTTCATCTCTTGTTACAGCCTTTAATTTAAAGTCTAGTTTGTCTGATATAAGTATGGCTACTCCAGCTTTCTTTTGGCTTCCAGTAGCATGATAAATAGTTCTCCATCCCCTCACTCTCAATCTAAAGGTGTCCTCAGGTCGAAAATGAGTCTCTTGTAGAGAGCAAATAGATGGGTCTTGTTTTTTTATCCATTCTGATACCCTATGTCTTTTGGTTGGCGCATTTAATCCATTCACATTCAGTGTTATTATAGAAAGATGTGGGTTTAGAGTCATTGTGATGTCTGTATGTTTTATGCTTGTAGTGATGTCTCTGGTACTTTGTCTCATAGGGTCCCCCTTAGGATCTCTTGTAGGGCTGGTTTAGTGGTGACAAATTCCTTCAGTTTTTGTTTGTTTGGGAAGACCTTTATCTCACCTTCTATTCTAAATGACAGACTTGCTGGATAAAGGATTCTCGGCTGCATATTTTTTCTGTCTAGCACACTGAAAATCTCGTGCCAATTCTTTCTGGCCTGCCAAGTGTCAAAAGAGAGGTCAGTCACGAGTCTTCTAGGTCTCCCTTTATATGTGAGGGCACGTTTACCCCTTGCTGCTTTCAGAATTTTCTCTTTATCCTTGTATTTTGCCAGTTTAACTATGATATGTCGTGCAGAAGATCGATTCAAGTTACGTCTGAAGGGAGTTCTCTGTGCCTCTTGGATTTCGATGCCTTTTTCCTTCCCCACTTCGGGGAAGTTCTCAGCTATTATTTCTTCAAGTACCCCTCAGCACCTTTCCCTCTCTCTTCCTCCTCTGGGATACCAATTATGCGTATATTATTTCTTTTTAGTGTATCACTGAGTTCTCTAATTTTCCCCTCATACTCCTGGATTTTTTTATCTCTCTTTTTCTCAGCTTCCTCTTTTTCCATAACTTTATCTTCTAGTTCACCTATTCTCCTCTGCCTCTTCAGTCCGAGCCGTGGTGGTTTCCATTTTGTTATGCATTTCATTTAAAGCGTTTTTCAGCTCCTCGTGACTGTTCCTTAGTCCCTTGATCTCTGTAGCAAGAGATTCTCTGCTGTCAGCTATACTGTTTTCAAGCCCAGCGATTAATTTTATGACTATTATTCTAAATTCACTTTCTGTTATATTATTTAAATCCTTTTTGATCAGCTCATTAGCTGTTGTTATTTCCTGGAGATTCTTCTGAGGGGAATTCTTCCGCTTGCTCATTTTGGATAGTCCCTGGCGTGGTGAGGACCTGCAGGGCACTTCCCCTGTGCTGTGGTGTATAACTGGAGTTGGTGGGCGGAGCCGCAGTCAGACCTGATGTCTGCCCCCAGCCCACCGCTGGGGCCACAGTCAGACTGGTGCGTGCCTTCTCTTCCCCTCTCCTAGGGGCGGGATTCACTGTGGGGTGGGGTGGCCTGTCTGGGCTACTTGCACACTGCCGGGCTTGTGATGCAGGGGATCTGGCGTCTTAGTTGGGGTGGGTAGGCAAGGTGCACAGGGGCAGGAGGGGCAGGCTTAGCTTGCTTCTCCTTAGGTGATCCACTTCAGGAGGGGCCCTGTGGCAGCAGGAGGGAGTCAGATCCGCTGCCGGAGGTTTGGCTCCGCAGAAGCGCAGAGTTGGGTGTTTGCGCGGAGCGAGCAAGTTCCCTGGCAGGAACTGGTTCTCTTTGGGATTTTGGCTGGGGGATGGGCGGGGGAGATGGCGCTGGCGAGCGCCTTTGTTCCCCACCAAACTGAGCTCTGTTATCCGGGGGCTCAGCAGCTCTCCTTCCCTTTGTCCTCCAGCCTTCCTGCTTTCTGAGCAGAGCTGTTAACTTATGACCTCCCAGCCGCTAAGTCGCGCTTGCTGTCAGAACACAGTCCGTCAGGCCCCTCCGCTTTTTGCAAGCCAGACTCGGGGGCTCTGCTTGGCCGGCGAGCCTCCCCTCCACCCCGGCTCCCTCCCAGCAGTCTGTGGAGCGCGCACCGCCTCGCCGTCCTTCCTACCCTCTTCCGTGGGCCTCTCGTCTGCGCTTGGCTCCGGCGACTCCGTTCTGCTAATCCTCTGGTGGTTTTCTGGGTTATTTAGGCAGGTGTAGGTGGAATCAAAGTGATCAGCAGGACGCGCGGTGAGCCCAGCGTCCTCCTACGCCGCCATCTTCTAAATCTATTCTCAGTTTTTAAGAGTCTCTTGTGGTTTGCCTCCTTCCCTCTCTGTAACTTTTTTTTTTCCCCTTCCCCTCCTCCATGGTCTTCTATTAAGTTTCTCAGGATCTACATAGGAGTGAAAACATATGGTATATGTCTTTCTCTGTATGACTTATTTCACTTAGCATAACACTCTCCAGTTCCATCTACGTTGCTACAAAAGGCCATATTTCATTCTTTCTCATTGCCAAGTAGTATTCCATTGTGTATATAAACCACAATTTCTTGATCCATTCATCAGTTGATGGACATTTAGGCTCTTTCCATCATTTTGCTATTGTTGAAAGTGCTGCTATAAACACTGGTGTACAAGTGCCCCTATGCATCAGCACTCCTGTATCCCTTGGGTAAATTCCTAGCAGTGCTATTGCTGGGTCATAGGGTAGATCCATTTTTAAGTTTTTGAGGAACCTCCACACTGTTTTCCAGAGCAGCTGCAGCCTGATTCATTTTTTAATACGTGTGGATGTGCATAATGTTTTTCCTGTTAAGTTTAAAAGTTTACTTATTTATTTATTTATTTATTTATTTATTTATTTATTTATTTATTTATTGAGAGAGAGAGAGAGAGAGAGAGAGAGAGAGAGAGAGAGAGAATATCCCAAGCAGGCTCCACAGGGCTTGAACCCATGAACCCTGAGATCATGACCTGAGCTGAAATTAGGAGTTGGGTGCTTAACCAGCTGAGTCACCCAGGTGCCCCTCATGTTAATTTTATGCCATATGGAGATAGAGTGACCAATAATATCCCCCTCAGGTACCTTTTCTTGTGCAACTTTCTAGTTAGGAGTGGAAGGGGACTGTCACAGGGGGAATAAATACATAAAGTATTTTCCACAATAAAGAAGTAGACAACTAAGGGAATTTCAGATCAAGGAAAATGCTCTGTAGAAAATAAAATCATGACCATGTGAGAGAGGCTTACCATGGATGCAATTTTGTAATGAATGATCAGAGAAATCTCTGAAAAGTTTACAAACATATTTGTCCTATCTTGTGTCCTATCTTGTAAATAATGCCTCAGCTCCCTAATATTCCCAAAGCATCTGCACCATCACCAGCGGTAACAATCAGGCAAGACTCAGGAAAATATTAATGATACCATTTTTGCCTATAACTTGTTAAGGAAATGATTGAAACTTCTCTGTTTTATATCAAAATATTCTTGTGAGAGAGTAGTCATAAAATCATGAAATTATATTACACAGAGAAAAAATCTTGGGAAACTCATGTGCTTTAGAAGACCTAATGAAGAAAGGCAATGACTCTGTCCATGAAAAGGGGGAAAAATGACTAAGAGAAAATAAGTGAAGAAAAATGGGAATCTCCAGCAAAAGTTTCCCTTCAAATCTGAATATATTGGAGAGTTTCTTGAACAGCCTATGTCTCTGAAGGAGAGCAAGCAGCTAAGCACTGTATTGTTTGGGTGTGTGGGATGGAAACAATAAAGATACTGAAGGCATAGCAATCTGAGGTGCAGCCAGCACCAAAGAGAAAAGGAGCATGCTTTGAGGTATGGCTGCAGGGTTATTCTGTTGGCCCACATTTCTTAGTACCATGTTAGACTTTATGGAAAATAAAAGGTCTCAAGTTCATAAAAAAAACAAAAGAATAAAGCATCGATTTTTGTGTGTTTGGTTAATCACTTTTACTGACTTACCATCATAGGAAAAACTCAGAATCTATAATTAGTCTTTGAAATTATTTGGTATTTGTTTTATTAAAAATTTTAAGTTAACTATACCTATTGCAATGGTAAACACACTTCATATATCTGCTATAGGGAAATTTATCAATCAGAAATATTGCCATATAACTAATTTCCTTGGGGGTTCAACAAGGATGCCAACAAGGATGCAGAAACTACACTTGGCTCTACAAAATACTGTGTCTATGAAAGAAGTGGCTATATCCCATACTTGTTTTTACACTAGATGTTATTTCAAGTAGCAAGTAGAGAGACATTTACAGAAGAGTTCTTTTACTGAAAAATAATAAAAGATTCAGAACCGTAGGCCATCTACTTCATGAAGACAGGGACGATGTCTACATTTTTTTTCCTGCTATGTCTACAAGACTTGGCACATAATAAGTAATTAATACACACTTGTTGAGTGAATGAATGTATCAAGGAATAAATGAATTGAAATAGGTATTGTTAACCAGTGGAAGAAAAGCCTGATAAAACTGTGGTATCTGCAGAGTTTGACCTGTGGGAGATTGTTAGATATATTATGTGTGCCCTTGAGAGGTTAATCTAGGAATAGTGGTTAATTTTTAGGCAAAGTTCAACCTAACGGAGAATGTGCTATTGTAATTGCTGGTTTAGTGCAGCTTCTGCTAATATATAGCCTTTCTGAATATGTGTCCATGTGTACTAGTTAACTCTCCAGGAGATTTTTTGTCCAAAAGTAGTGTTTTAATAAATGTTTGCATAAATTCCTATGTAAATCATTATTAGAACTGCTCAACTGTATGGAAATAGTGATCTTCTTGTCATTGTAGTTGTTCTAGAATTGCCCAAATGATTATGTAGCAAGAATGAAAGCATAAATAGAGGCTGGATTATATAACATGCAATATCTGTCTGTCTAAACTAACCTTGATCCTTTAGCACTACCTTAAATTAGAACATGTGGTTTTTTTGCACACGAACTACTTCTTTATCAAATTGTTAAAGAAATCTACCTTTCAAGAATTTATCCAAGGAGGTATGATTTCTTGATCTATGGTGAAGAGAGAGAGCTAAATACTCTGCTGCAGCCAAGTGGAGGAGGGAGTCATTGTTACACTGGAACTGAATCGCAGTCTTCTCCTTTATTCTTTCTAGATCACCTTCATCTTGACAGCAGTCTCATCACCTTGATTTCTAGATTCAGGTTTCTCAGGCCAATAATAGAATCCTCACTTGGGAGCATAACTTAATAAAAGGTTTTCCCTAAATGAGGTAATGTTGTGAGGCTTCTGCAGGAAATTCACCATGGGAGCAGGGCCATAATCAATAGAATTCATATTATTAAAAGTTCCATAAATGTTGATTTTAAAGATCATCTGGAAGCTAAGTGTTGCCCTGAGGTCCATATAGTATGTGTATATGGGAGCTATCATTTTGGACAAATCAGCAAGGCTGAAAGAGAGCTATAATGGTTGTGTCCTTGGTGTATGTCATCCTTTCAGGAGGGCTTTTTATTTGTGTGACAAAGTCACATTAATTGGATTTTTTCCTAGGTGGAAATATTTTAAAATTGGAAGACATCCCTACAGCAAGGTCTCCCTTTCTAGTCAGAAGAGATTCTCTGACTTAGAACAATCCCTGCTGATGATCCTTGATCTGCCTGGTAATGATTGTGTATCATTTGGACAATTGTAGGTAGCTGACTTTTCTTTTGAACTTCTGAATACACACATAAACAGGCACAAATGCAATATCAACTATTACCTTTTATTCTTAACCTAAATTTTTCTTGGATTTTGGAATACACTAAAGATAAAACTTTACACAATGCAATGAGTACAGAAAAATAGATCAGTAAAGAATAAAAATAGTTAAGGCATCAAAGTAGATTCTCTAAATAACACAGGTGCAATGGAACTTTCCAAGAAAGACTCTCATGAAACACTATGCTAAATATTATAAATAATATTACAGTTTTCTCTTTAGCAGAATGAGTCAGAGAAGTAATAACTGGTCAGTTTTATATATCTCTTTATTTTATGCAATAGTCATCACATTAAAGGTGTATTCTTCAGGTATTATATTATTTCCATACCACATAATAGTCAAGTGACATTCCAGGGTTAGTTATTCAGTGAGCTCTTGACTGAAACAAGAGTAGTGATTTTTAAGCTCTTTGGGTTCTAAAGCCACAGTGAATATATCCATTTTGGTAAAAATTCACTAGTTGCTTCTAAGAATTTTCAGATCCTTTCATTTTATCCTTTGACTCCTTGCTAAGGACCCTCTTTTACCTGAGTCATTTCCAAGTTCAGTGGTTGAGAGTAGTTGTTTCTTGGTCCAACCAATGCAATATTAAGAGTTTAGTGTAGAAAAAATAATTTAAAAAATGGAGTCAGAGAGGATTGGATTCAGATATATTGTGTATGTGTGTGGAGGCTATTTGCAAAATGAAATGTGAATGGCATCCTGAAAACATCTGTCAAGCTTATGCTCTTGTTCCAGAAGTTTTGGAAAGTAACTGTAGAATGAGAAATGAAGCATCCTTTTGCTGATATCTTGGGGTCAGCTTTCCTGCATGCAGCTCTGTGGGCCAGCTCTGGCCTTTGACGAAGCTTTCATCAAAGGCAAAGAGAAGGACAGCACATTAATTTTTCATAAAGCCAATTTTAGGGATCCTCTATGTTATGAAAGAATGTTCTTCCCGTGTTTGGTCAATGGTTTCTCCAATGGCAACCCCTAGTGAAATGTAAACATCTACTATAATCAAGGATAGATTTATTTTATCACATTACCCGTTTTAAATTCCAAGTTGTATAACATGAGAGATGTGTTATTTAGAATCTATGATTTTCAGTTTTATTATCTGTAAAATGAGGATGATAATAGTAGTATAGTTGACCCTTAAACAATATGGGTTTGGACTGCACGGGTCCATTTAAACCCATTTTTTTGAAAATGTTTATTTTATGTTTTTAATGTTTTTATTTATTTTTGAAGGAAAGAAAGAGAGCATGAGCAGGGGAGGAGCAGAGAGAGAGGGAGACACAGAATTCGAAGCAGGTTCCAGGCTCTAAGCTGTCAGCACAGAGCCTGATGCGGGGCTCAACCTCACAGACTGTGAGATCATGACCTGAGCCGAAGCCAGATGCTCAACTGACTGAGTCACCCAGGTGCCCCAAAAATGTTTATTTATTTTTGAGAGAGAAAAAGAGAGGCAGATAGAGAATCCCAAGCAGGTTCTCCGCTGTCAGCACAGAGTCTGACGAGGGGCTTGAACTCACCAACAGTGAGATCATGACCTGAGCCAAAATCAAAAATCAGATGCTTAACCAGCTGGGCCACTCAGGTGCCCCGGATTGTTTTTTTCTGCAAAAAGCCTTATTGTTTCCATGTGGTCTATGGCCTGAAAGACAGCTTCATGGTGATTTAAAAGCTGCCTAATGGCTACAGGCATAGGTTCAGGCAGAAGCTCTGACACCTGGGGGATGCCAGAGGGGCCCCTTAAGGGCTGCTGGGCTTTGGGGATTCCTAGGCAAGCTTGACAGTGAGCCTTTCGAAGATATACTCGCCAAGCCTAGGCTGGGGGGTCAGCAAGACTGCAGAGGTGTCAAGTGGTCCTAATCTTCTTGATTAGTTTCTCCTCCTCATCTAGGGAATTGTTCTCCCGGAAGTCACAGGGATGTGCGTCTGTACCAATGAAACCCAGTCGATACAGACCCAAAAGGGCCTGATTTAGGTTCTTTCCCATTACTATGGCAGCTTCTATGGAGTCCAGGGTTTTAATCCACTCATCTTGGGACACCTTCTGCACATCCTAGAAGAGGGCATGGCTATCAGGATGATTTTGCATCTTTAAGAGACTCTGGCACCCTTGCACTTCTCCCACCTCCAGAAAGATGTGACCCAGATCTCTGGACCCAATTGTTGTAGTAGAAATAAAATCCCAGAGAAAGGTAGGTGCAGGAAGTGTGAAGATGCATGTTGACTAGGGAGTTGACAGCAACTCCACCTCAGTGGAATAATTCTGAGGAATCTGGGAGGTCACAATTGATCAGCAATAGCAGCTAACCTCAAATAATGGTGCTTGCTGGTCCAGGAAGCAGAGGATGGCTGATATCATGGTTCCCAAGATTGCCACTGGAAAAGAGGTTATAGGGAGGTTGGAGGATAGAAGAAGGGGCATCCCTGCCGTCTGTTAGTTCTAAACACTGTTGAAGCAAGAGAAAGATCACCAGGCCACTGGGTGCATTGCATATAAGCTGAGTTTTTACAGTACAGTGCCATAAATGTATTTTCTTTTCCTTTGATTTTCTTAGTAGTATTTTCTTTTATCTAGCTTATTACATTATAAGAATACAGTATATAATGCATATAAAACATAAAAAATATGTGTTGATTGACTTTAATGTTACTGCTAAGGCTTCTGGTCAATCGTAGCCTGTTAGTAGTTAAGTTTCTGGGGAGTCCAAAGTTACACACAGATTTTCGACTGCATGAGAGGTCAGAATCTCTAATCCCCTCCAACATTGTTCAACTGTACCTTCTTAGGATTACTACATGGATTTTGTGGCACCATAACATGATCAGAATTTGGAAAAGGTCTTACTCTGTTCCTGGCTAACAATAAGGACTCAGAAATTGTAATTATTTCTATTAGCCTCCCCAGAATCTTTCTAGCACATGTGATTTCCTAGAATTTGAAAGGATTTAATTTTCTTCTCAAATAGCTCTTACTTTGTGTATCACTCTGATAACGTCCCATTTCTTGATTACCAAGAAGGGCTGGTTGGTTTGACCAGGGTATGGTTGGGGAGACTTAAGGACACTGGTTTGGTGTTAGAAGGCTGGAGTTACCATCCTAGCCTCATGATTTTCAAGCTCTATGTCTTGAGTGTCAGTTAACTTCTCTAAGCCTTAGATGCTTTCTGTAAAGTCCATAACCAGACCTACCTCAGTAGGCTTTCAAAATGACTAAATGAGGTGCCCCCCAAATGTTCCTAGTGTGTTTCCCATCACATGGTAGGTATTCATTACATGTTAGCCTGAATCAGGGGACAGAAGGAATTCCCCATATGTCATGCTTTCTATTTGATAATGGGGACACCTCTTTGAATAGTTAATAACTTCCCCTTTAAAACTTAAGGTACTTGTTATTTACTACCAATGTTGGTAATTTACTACCGATGTTAGTTATCTTAAGGTCTCGATTTTCTCTATAATTACATGTGAAACTAGAGTTAAACCCTGAGGGAGGGAGTGGTGAGGGTGTCAAGACCCTTCAAATACCACAGTCCCCTATGCAAGGGAAGAACATCTTTCCTTGGTGCAGAGGAGAGGTCTGGTCTTCTAGTGGAGTTTCTGGAATTTATGAGTTGTTGTCTGATTACTCTGGTGAGTTGGGCTGTCTTATTTGTGAGGCTACAGATTCTAAATGAGAACTCCTACAAATAGTCGACACCCACATTTCCCAAGAATGGAACATACATCCCAAGAAATTACAAAATGGACCCATTCCCTGTGGCACTACATGATGTCGCCCTCAGGAGAGTCAGAAGTTCCAAGCTCCAGTATTAACTCAATCAGGGGCTCAGGTTTGGACTGTGTGCAAACCAGTGATCCCCACTTGATTGTTTTGTTGTTGTTGTTGTTGTTGTTGTTGTTGTTGTTGTTGTTATTCTTAAAGGGTAAGGCTAGGTGTACCTGGCTGGCTCAGTCAATACAGCATGTGACTCTTGATCTTGAGGTTTTGAGTTCAAGCCCCACATTGGGTATAGAGGTTACTTAAAAATAAAATCTTGGGGCGCCTGGGTGGTGCAGTCGGTTAAGCGTCCGACTTCAGCCAGGTCACGATCTCGCGGTCCGGGAGTTCGATCCCCGTGTCAGGCTCTGGGCTGATGGCTCAGAGCCTGGAGCCTGTTTCCGATTCTGTGTCTCCCTCTCTCTCTGTCCCTTCCCCGTTCATGCTCTGTCTCTCTCTGTCCCAAAAATAAATAAACGTTGAAAAAAAAATTAAAAAAAAATAAAATAAAATAAAAATAAAATCTTATAGAATGATGCCCTAAGTCTTTCTTCAACTTTGATGTCTTTGTCTCTATGAATATACATTCATCTACTTTTTCCCCCCATAAAATCACCAGATAATGCTTTAAATTTTACTGGTGTGATGTCTACATTGCTGCCATACCAGCACAGGCAAGTTTAAAAGACCCATTTGATTTGTTTCCCCATGAACATCCAGTAATTATTCTCTAAGTCTTATCTTTTCTAACCCAAGCTTGCTGTCTGCAGGAGGAAAAATAATAATTAAATATAAGGAGGAAAGATGAAACTACTGTGAAATTTTAATTATGTTTGAGGGATTACGTATCATTTTATATTCTTCCTTTTATGCCTTCTGATTTATTATTTTTCTACAATAAACTGATACTTGTTTTATAAGTTAAAGGTCAAAATGAATAAAAATTGTTAGTGTTCTAGCATCATTTTTCTTATTGGTCTCACTGCTGTTTTCTTACATTTTTTTTATCATTAATGTTTTATCTTATTTACTTCCATATGATATTATTCATCTTCAGTTAGATTGTAAGCTCCTTTAAGACAGGACCATTGCTAGAAAAAAAAATATCCGTGACATATTCATTGCTCACACATAGTTTTTTTTTTTTTTCATTTCTTTGTAAATGAAAGAGAATGTAGTTTAAACTTTTAGAGTAAAATCTTTTTAGATTTTTGAGCTACTTTTAACTTAGAAATTTCTCTCTGCCTTAATTCTGTTCCACCTTTTTATTCATGTTTTCATGATTCCCAATTTTTTAGCAGTTTCTCAAATATTGAAGATTCTCTGTTCATCCCAGACAAAATGTAAATAAATGTCAATGGACAGGGATAAATGAGCAGTGAAATAATTAATTTGTGTTTTGCTTTATCAAGAACCAGTCAGGCACCCTTTCTTTTCCCACTCCTCTTCTTCTTTCTTGCCATAGCGAGTCTAGCCTAGATTTAATTACTGGCATTATGACCTAGATTCTTCTGTCTCTAAGAGTTCTAAGAGAACCCACAACCGCCAATGGAGAAGTTCTGATCTTGGCTGCATACAGTGAGAGGTCAGGAAAGAATCACAGGTGCACTTGGCCAGGGTGTCCTCTAAATCCACTCTGCTATGGACAAGAGCTACTAGCTGGTCTTCCTGCTGTACACTGACAACACCAGGTGTATGGAATCTATTATAAATCTGGCCCCAGGGCCAGGATTTGAGTCAGGAAAATGAGACCAATCGTGTCACTTCAGGGTTTCAACCTGTATTTATCTTGTATTGATAATTTTGTCGTACATGGATTATTTTGCATTTATTTTTTTGAAATTTTTAAATATAATTTTTTAAACATTTATTTATTTTTGAGAGACAGAGAAACAGAACGTGAGCAGGGGAGGGGCAGAGAGAGGGAGACACAGAATCTGAAGCAGTCTCCAGGATCTGAGCCGTCAGCACAGAGCCTGATGCAGGGCACAAACCCACAAACCATGAGATCATGACCTGAGCTAAAGTCAGACTGAGCCACCCAGGTACCCTTAAAATATATTTTTTAATGTTTTATTCATTTTTTTGAAGGAGAAAAGATGAGTGGGGAAGAGGCAAAGAGAGAGGGATGGGGATAGAGGATCTGAATCTGGCTCTGCACTGAGAGGCTAACAGCAGGGAACCCAATGCAGGGCTCGACCTCATGAACCATGAGATCATGACCTGAGCTGAAGTTGGACACTCAACCAACTGAGCCACTCAGGCACCCCTAAAATATTTTATTAATATTATTTCATTTGATTACTGAAGATTTTTTTTAAAATTACCTTCAGTTGTGTTCCCTGATTGGGCAACACGTTCTCATTACCCAGGAGCTTGAAATGTGGCATTGCTTTCTTCCATATAACCTCTGGGTTTCACAAAGATAATATTTAACAAGTTATCATACATTGACTGTGTCTTTCTAGGTTGTTCTCAAATCCTCTGGAGCCTATATCTGCTACCACAGAAGTGCTGGGACACGACAGCGACCCCATTTCTCTTGCCCCCTTGCTCTCATTTATACCGGCTGTCCAGCCCTAGGAAACATTGAGTATACAGCACCTACTATAGAATCTCTGTAGAGAACGGCATGGTTTCGCTTCAGTCTCACTCACTGCAACGGGGCAAAGGGGGAATGCAAGATGGCTTTGTCTTTCAAGTTTATTTGAAAAAAGGGCTTTTCTTCAGGTCAAGGGAGATTTTTTCTTCCATTTTTTAAAAAGTAGAAGATAGAAAAACAAACAAAAACAGCAAAGAGCAAATAATGATGGCACAGTCAAGATGAGTGGTCTGGCTTTGAATCCAAGTCTTCTTATTGATGTAGCTTGGTAGAGGGTTATGACAGCTATGGACTGTTACATTCGTGTCCCCCTAAAATTCATATTTTGATGCTCTGCTAGTGCGGGTGTACTTGGAGATGGAGTCTCTAAAGAAATAAAAGTTGAATGAAGTCATAAATGTGGGACCCTGATACAGTAGGGTTAGGGTTATAAGAAGAGTCACCAAAAAGTTCTCTCTCCATCCACCCTTCTCCTGAGCCCACACACCACAGAAAGACCACGTGAGGATATAGTCATAAAGCAGCCATCTGTGAACCAGGAAGAGAGTCCTCACTAGAAATGGACCATGCTGTCACTTTGATCTTGGATTTCTAGCATCCAGAAATGTGAGAAAATAAATTTCAGTTGTTGAAGCTCCTTGGACAGTGGTGGCCTGGGCAGGCTGATATGAGGGATGACATTTGCTGTGAGGATGTCTGTGCATATTTACATTTATTAATGTATTTAGGATAGTCATGAAAATCAAGAGCTGGAGTTTAAGACTCATATAAAGTGGTTTTCCTGTTGCCTTTGGAGAAGAGGCTATTTCTGCTCATTTCAGATTTATTGACATTTCTTATGGAAATATAAAATATTCTTATAGGTACTTTTAAAAAATAATAACTCCCTAATTTTCTTACCTGTTGATGGAAAGAATTCAGTTGCTAGTTATTGGTTGCTCTGTCCTATTAGCCTGAATTGAGGCACTGGAGAATTCTAATCTCTATTCTTTCAAGTACTAGTTTGGTGATTTGGGGGAAGCTATTAACTTCTCTATATATCAAACTTATAATGGCTAAAGTGGGAATAATAACAACTACCTCCAAGGCCTATTGTATACTCTCTAGTTTACTAGTATATTATGCTAAGTGAGACAAAGTAAAAGCATGCCTATTCATTTCCTTCCCTGAAGACTTGCTCTCCACTACACAATTGCTTAGGATAATGTGATGACGAGGGCTTGCGGCCAGTCCCGTCATCTGCCAAGCCCCTTTTGCTAACCTTACCTGCTGGTTCCTAAGTATGCCCCATATCTAAACTTGTCTTAAGAAGTGGGCATTTATTCACTGCCAACTCTAGATGGCTGAGTCTTTAATGACAGTCCAATTCCTAGAAAGATTTATCTTGTCTGACCTTTGTCATCTTCTTTAATCAATCAAAATTATGTTTTTAATCAATAAGAACAGGATATATTTCAGAACATGTATTGGTTGATAATTGTAATTACAGACAGCAAAGTTGGATCTCTCTGACTTATCAATGACTTATTTTGCAGATATCTACACCAATAGTTCTTTTTTTTTTAATTTTTTAATGTTTATATTTGAGAGAGAGAGTGCAAGCGGGGCCTGGGAGTGGGCAGAGAGATGAAAACAGAATCCAAAGCAAGCTCCAGGCTCTGAGCTGTCAGCACAGAGGCCAATACGGGGCTCAAACTCATGAGCCATGAGATCATGACCTGAGCCAAAGTCAGACATTTAACTGACTGAGCCACCCAGGTGATCCAACACCAATGTTTCTTAAACAAATGTGATTTTGCCTCACAGGGAACACTTGGCAATGTCTGTATATATTTTTGTTTTTCACACCTAGAGGGGGATGCTACTGGTATCTAGAAGGTAAGAGAGGCCAGGGATACTGCTAAACATTTTACAATGCAGAGGACAGTCCTTTACAACAAATAATCTGGCTTTGAATGTCAATAATGCTGAGGTTAAGAAGCCCTAATCTAGACCAAACTAAACATCCGGCTAATCTCTTTAGACTCTCTTCAAGTAAGCATGTGCTAATCTCATTTCCAGTAAGTAAGAGAGGTCAGGCAACTTTTCATTGTCACAGTATGTATATTAGGCATATACCACAGGCTCAGCACACTATAAACATATGGGTTACTCCAAGACAAGATGTAGAGTAATGACATCATATCAGAATAAAGGACACAGCTTAGAGTTAGACAGATTTTTGTTTGGTTTTGGTTCTATCACTTACAAGGCATAGTTCCATAAACAAGGAAGTTAATATTTTAGAATTCTAGCAACCTTTAACAGGGTGCATGTGACAATATAAAGAAATTATGTATGTGATAATCTTAGCACAGTGTTTGCATTATGGGAAACAAAAAATTATAGATGTTACAATTTTTGACATATTCTTACCATCATTATCATCATCATTACATCTCATCTCAGCCTAACTTATAATCACCTCTATGAAACAACATAAGCAGTATGTGCAGGAAATGACACATTTAATGACAACCATCTGTGCCAATTAACCCACAAGTGACACAGGAGGGGAACCATCTTGAAGGGGGTTAAAAGAAATCAAGCTTTCAAGGAAAGTGACATTTCCTCAACTTATCCTCACTTTCTATTCTCATTTAGATTGATTTTTATGGAGATATAAGACGTGGGCTGACGTTGGAAGAAAATGCCAACCACTGAGTGTGCTGGTTGTTGATAGACACTAATACATTATATTGAAGAATATTTTTCCTTCTGAGAGAATCTTAATTTATTTTCCCTGGCTATTTTTGAAACACTCAAGCTCCTCCCGTTCATGCATTTTTTTTTTACCTTATCAGTTTAACCATTAGAAGAAATTTTAATGGTCCAAATTACAAAAAATTCCAGAACTTGTTAGCTTTGGGGAGGGCAACAGTGAGTTAAGCTCACATTAGACCCTCAGAACCTGGTCTCTCTCCATCTACCTCCTGATTCAAATCTCATATAAATTATAGTCTCAGGATCCACCATCAGCAGCAGCCCTGTTTCTGTGTCTTTTCAGGATGAATCCAGTGGCATGGGGATCTTTTTCTTCTAGTCCCTTAAGATCCTCAAAGGCAACAATTGTCACTTAGGCACCTTTCAACACCTTGAAATCTAGCACAAAACCCTACACTCAGTAAATGCATAGAATTAGACTTTTCAAGTAAACATGTGGTTAAATGTAGGTACTATATTTCTTTTTTTTTTATTTATATATGAAATTTATTGTCAAATTGGTTTCCATACAACACCCAGTGCTCATCCCAAAAGGTGCCCTCCTCAATACCCATTACCCACCCTCTCCTCCCTCCCACCCCCCATCAACCCTTAGTTCGTTCTCAGTTCTCAACAGTCTCTTATGCTTTGGCTCTCTCCCACTCTAACCTCTTTTTTTTTTTTTCCTTCCCCTCCCCCATGGGTTCCTGTTAAGTTTCTCAGGATCCACATAAGAGTGAAACCATATGGTATCTGTCTTTCTCTGTATGGCTTATTTCACTTAGCATCACACTCTCCAGTTCCATCCATGTTGCTACAAAAGGCCATATTTCATTTTTTCTCAATGCCACGTAGTATTCCATAGTGTATATAAACCACAATTTCTTTATCCATTCATCAGTTGATGGACATTTAGGCTCTTTCCATAATTTGGCTATTGTTGAGAGTGCTGCTATGAACATTGGGGTACAAGTGCCCCTATGCATCAGTACTCCTGTGTCCCTTGGATAAATTCCTAGCAGTGCTATTGCTGGGTCATAGGGTAGGTCTATTTTTAATTTTCTGAGGAACCTCCACACTGCTTTCCAGAGCGGCTGCACCAATTTGCATTCCCACCAACAGTGCAAGAGGGTTCCCGTTTCTCCACATCCTCTCCAGCATCTATAGTCTCCTGATTTGTTCATTTTGGCCACTCGGACTGGTGTGAGGTGATATCTGAGTGTGGTTTTGATTTGTATTTCCCTGATAAGGAGCGACGCTGAGCATCTTTTCATGTGCCTGTTGGCCATCCGGATGTCTTCTTTAGAGAAGTGTCTATTCATGTTTTCTGCCCATTTCTTCACTGGGTTATTTGCTTTTCGGGTGTGGAGTTTGGTGAGCTCTTTATAGATTTTGGATACTAGCCCTTTGTCCGATATGTCATTTGCAAATATCTTTTCCCATTCCGTTGGTTGCCTTTTAGTTTTGTTGGTTGTTTCCTTTGCTGTGCAGAAGCTTTTTATCTTCATAAGGTCCCAGTAATTCACTTTTGCTTTTAATTCCCTTGCCTTTGGGGATGTGTCGAGTAAGAGATTGCTACGGCTGAGGTCAGAGAGGTCTTTTCCTGCTTTCTCCTCTAGGGTTTTGATGGTTTCCTGTCTCACATTCAGGTCCTTGATCCATTTTGAGTTTATTTTTGTGAATGGTGTGAGAAAGTGGTCTAGTTTCAACCTTCTGCATGTTGCTGTCCAGTTCTCCCAGCACCATTTGTTAAAGAGACTGTCTTTTTTCCATTGGATGTTCTTTCCTGCTTTGTCAAAGATGAGTTGGCCATACGTTTGTGGGTCTAGTTCTGGGGTTTCTATTCTATTCCATTGGTCTATGTGTCTGTTTTTGTGCCAATACCATGCTGTCTTGATGATGACAGCTTTGTAGTAGAGGCTAAAGTCTGGGATTGTGATGCCTCCTGCTTTGGTCTTCTTCTTCAAAATTACTTTGGCTATTCGGGGCCTTTTGTGGTTCCATATGAATTTTAGGATTGCTTGTTCTAGTTTCGAGAAGAATGCTGGTGCCATTTTGATTGGGATTGCATTGAATGTGTAGATAGCTTTGGGTAGTATTGACATTTTGACAATATTTATTCTTCCAATCCATGAGCAGGGAATGTCTTTCCATTTCTTTAAATCTTCTTCAATTACCTTCATAAGCTTTCTATAGTTTTCAGCATACAGATCCTTTACATCTTTGGTTAGATTTATTCCTAGGTATTTTATGCTTCTTGGTGCAATTGTGAATGAGATCAGTTTCCTTATTTGTCTTTCTGTGGCTTCATTGTTAGTGTATAAGAATGCAACTGATTTCTGTACATTGATTTTGTATCCTGCCACTTTGCTGAATTCATGTATCAGTTCTAGCAGACTTTTGGTGGAGTCTGTCGGATTTTCCATTTATAATATCAAGTCATCTGCAAAAAGCGAAAGCTTGACTTCATCTTTGCCAATTTGGATGCCTTTGATTTCCTTTTGTTGTCTGATTGCTGATGCTAGAACTTCCAGCACTATGTTAAACAACAGCGGTGAGAGTGGGCATCCCTGTCGTGTTCCTGATCTCAGGGAAAAAGCTCTCAGTTTTTCCCCGTTGAGGATGATGTTAGCTGTGGGCTTTTCATAAATGGCTTTTATGATCTTTAAGTATGTTCCTTCTATCCCGACTTTCTCCAGGGTTTTTATTAAGAAAGGGTGCTGGATTTTGTCAAAGGCCTTTTCTGCATCGATTGACAGGATCATATGGTTTTTCTCTTTTTTTTTGTTAATGTGATGTATAACGTTGATTGATTTGCGAATGTTGAACCAGCCCTGCATCCCAGGAATGAATCCCACTTGATCATGGTGAACAATTCTTTTTATATGCCGTTGAATTCGATTTGCTAGTATCTTATTGAGAATTTTGGCATCCGTATTCATCAGCGATATTGTCCTGTAGTTCTCTTTTTTTACTGGGTCTCTGGCTGGTTTAGGAATCAAAGTAATACTGGCTTCATAGAATGAGTCTGGAAGTTTTCCTTCCGTTTCTATTTCTTGGAATAGCTTGAGAAGGATAGGTATTATCTCTGCTTTAAACGTCTGGTAGAACTCCCCTGGGAAGCCATCTGGTCCTGGACTCTTATTTGTTGGGAGATTTTTGATAACCGATTCAATTTCTTCGCTGGTGATGGGTCTGTTCAAGCTTTCTATTTCCTCCTGATTGAGTTTTGGAAGAGTGTGGGTGTTCAGGAATTTGTCCATTTCTTCCAGGTTGTCCAATTTGTTGGCATATAATTTTTCATAGTATTCCCTGATACTTGTTTGTATCTCTGAGGGATTGGTTGTAATAATTCCATTTTCATTCATGATTTTATCTATTTGGGTCATCTCCCGTTTCTTTTTGAGAAGCCTGGCTAGAGGTTTGTCAATTTTGTTTATTTTTTCAAAAAACCAACTCTTGGTTTCATTGATCTGCTCTACCGTTTTTTTAGATTCTATATTGTTTATTTCTGCTCTGATCTTTATTATTTCTCTTCTTCTGCTGGGGTTAGGCTGCCTTTGCTGTTCTGCTTCTATTTCCTTTAGGTGTGCTGTTAGATTTTGTATTTGGGATTTTTCTTGTTTCTTGAGATAGGCCTGGATTGCAATGCATTTTCTTCTCAGGACTGCCTTCGCTGCGTCCCAAAGCGTTTGGATTGTTGTATTTTCATTTTCGTTTGTTTCCATATATTTTTTCATTTCTTCTCTAATTGCCTGGTTGACCCACTCATTCGTTAGTAGGGTGTTCTTTAACCTCCATGCTTTGGGAGGTTTTCCAGACTTTTTTCTGTGGTTGATTTCAAGCTTCATAGTATTGTGGTCTGAAAGGATGCATGGTATGATGTCAATTCTTGTAAACTTATGAAGGGCTGTTTTGTGACCCAGTATATGATCTATCTTGGAGAATGTTCCATGTGCACTCGAGAAGAAAGTATATTCTGTTGCTTTGGGATGCAGAGTTCTAAATATATCTGTCAAGTCCATCTGATCCAATGTCTCATTCAGGGCCCTTGTTTCTTTATTGACCGTGTGTCTAGATGATCTATCCATTTCTGTAAGTGGGGTGTTAAAGTCCCCTGCAATTACCACATTCTTATCAATAAGGTTGCTTGTGTTTATGAGTAATTGTTTTATATATTTGGGCGCTCCGGTATTCGGCGCATAGACATTTATAATTGTTAGCTCTTCCTGATGGATAGACCCTGTCACTATTATATAATGTCCTTCTTCATCTCTTGTTACAGCCTTTAATTTAAAGTCTAGTTTGTCTGATAGAAGTATGGCTACTCCAGCTTTCTTTTGGCTTCCAGTAGCATGATAAATAGTTCTCCATCCCCTCACTCTCAATCTAAAGGTGTCCTCAGGTCGAAAATGAGTCTCTTGTAGA
>NW_024412404.1:46346961-46360603 GCF_014898765.1 Herpailurus yagouaroundi
TTTTTCAGCTCCTCGTGACTGTTCCTTAGTCCCTTGATCTCTGTAGCAAGAGATTCTCTGCTGTCAGCTATACTGTTTTCAAGCCCAGCGATTAATTTTATGACTATTATTCTAAATTCACTTTCTGTTATATTATTTAAATCCTTTTTGATCAGCTCATTAGCTGTTGTTATTTCCTGGAGATTCTTCTGAGGGGAATTCTTCCGCTTGGTCATTTTGGATAGTCCCTGGCGTGGTGAGGACCTGCAGGGCACTTCCCCTGTGCTGTGGTGTATAACTGGAGTTGGTGGGCGGAGCCGCAGTCAGACCTGATGTCTGCCCCCAGCCCACCGCTGGGGCCACAGTCAGACTAGTGCGTGCCTTCTCTTCCCCTCTCCTAGGGGCGGGATTCACTGTGGGGTGGGGTGGCCTGTCTGGGCTACTTGCACACTGCCAGGCTTGTGATGCTGGGGATCTGGCGTCTTAGTTGGGGTGGGTAGGCAAGGTTCACAGGGGCAGGAGGGGCAGGCTTAGCTTGCTTCTCCTTAGGTGATCCACTTCAGGAGGGGCCCTGTGGCAGCAGGAGGGAGTCAGATCCGCTGCCAGAGGTTTGGCTCCGCAGAAGCGCAGAGTTGGGTGTTTGCGTGGAGCGAGCAAGTTCCCTGGCAGGAACTGGTTCTCTTTGGGATTTTGGCTGGGGGATGGGCGGGGAAGATGGCGCTGGCGAGCGCCTTTGTTCCCCACCAAACTGAGCTCTGTCGTCCGGGGGCTCAGCAGCTCTCCTTCCCTTTGTCCTCCAGCCTTCCTGCTTTCTGAGCAGAGCTGTTAACTTATGACCTCCCAGCTGCTAAGTCGCGCTTGCTGTCGGAACACAGTCCGTCAGGCCCCTCCGCTTTTTGCAAGCCAGACTTGGGGGCTCTGCTTGGCCGGCGAGCCGCCCCTCCGCCCCGGCTCCCTCCCGTCAGTACGTGGAGCGCAAACCGCCTTGCCGCCCTTCCTACCCTCTTCCGTGGGCCTCTCGTCTGCGCTTGGCTCCGGCGACTCCGTTCTGCTAATCCTCTGGCGGTTTTCTGGGTTATTTAGGCAGGTGTAGGTGGAATCTAAGTGATCAGCAGGACGCGCTGTGAGCCCAGTGTCCTCCTACGCCGCCATCTTCCCTCCTCCGGTACTATATTTCAATAGGAAAAAAAAAAAAAAGTTGAGTTCCAGAGGAAGAAACTATGCCTGTATCTTAAATTGTGAACTGTTGAGTAGCAGAGTATAGGACACATTATTGTTTCTCTGCAAGACAGGGTCATCCAAGTTCTATTAACAATGGATGTGGTGAAGTGTGACTGCTAATGAAATGTGGGGAGAGGTATGCTAAGGGGTGCTCTGGAGAAAGAGGTTATTTTTTTTTCTTTTTCTTTTTATCTTTTACAAAGACCCATGGGAAGAGACACTTCTGTTCTTTGTTATAACATGCCTATCACATGCCAGTTGGAATTGCAGTTGCATCACATGGCCACAGAAAGGGCCAACACATTGAAGCTGGCAAAGCCAAAAGTTATAAGGAACCTGGGCCATGATGCTAACATTAAGATGTGTATTTAATGACTCAGGAATTGCCTGCCTCTGCAGTTCTTCTTATTATGCAAGACAATAAATGCATTCATCATTTAAGCCATTTATTACAGTATTTCTGTCCCTCACATTCAAAAGCATCTGCATGTGTATCTACAAGGTCAGGGCTTCTGCCAAGAGGTCAATTCAACTATGGAGAAATACTTTGTCTGGAATATAGCAATTTTTTTTGTGGCCTAAGCTGGTGGAGAATATTGTCCTCTAGTCCAGCATTGCATATATTCAAAGCTTGCACACAGTACACTGGTCTCTTTTGATGCCTTTGCAGCAAGAGTAAGATTAGCATAGCTTTTGGCCTTAAGGAGCTTTCAGTCTCCCCAAACTCTTGAGGACGGGTTTGCAAGGCTGATAAAGTATGACCTAGCAGGTTACTCTGTTTCTTATCTCAGAACTGCCAGGTACATGGTAAGCACACCCTCAATATACAGGTTGATTAACTGATCAGGTGATCTGAGCAATGTGTATCCAGGAAATGCAGGTCTCCAGGACCAGAGGAAGGAACAGGGAAATCAAGGACAGAATAAAAAAATGTGACTCAACTTCCTTTATTTTATGAAAACACTATTCTCATTTTTGCTTTGAGTTACTGGAAGGCCTGGTCTCAGGAAATGAAAGTGATTTGCTCTTAGATTTCTGAGTGTTTGAATGAATGAATGAGGAGCATAACTTTGATTCGAAAGCAGAAGGTATTCCATGCATTTCCTTCCAAATTAACATCTTAACATGGTGATTAATTTTTATGTACACTGGATTTTTATTTAATATGAATTAAAATAAAAAAATAACATGAAATTGATCACCTTAACTACTTTTAAGTTTATAGTTCAGTGGTGTTAAGTATATTTCTACTGTTGTGTAATAGATGTCTAAAATGTTTTACTAGTGAAGCTGAAACTCTATCCCCATGGAACATCTCCCTGTTGCCCCCTCCCCTGCTCTTGACAATCAGCATTCTACTTTGTGTTTTTATGAGTCTGACGACTTCAGATGCCTCATATGAGTGGACCCTTAGTGTGTTTTTCATTTTGTGACTGGCTTATTTCACTTAGTATAACGTCCTCAAGTAGTATTTATGTTGTGGAAGGAGACAAAATTTTATTCTAGACCGAATAATATGCTATTGTATGGATATGCCACATTGTATTTATTCATACATTCATCCATGGACATTTGGGGTGCTTCTACCTCTTGGTGGCCATTGTGAATAATGCGAAAGTGAATATGTGTGCAGATGTCTCATCGGGAGTCTGCTTTGAATTTGCTTGGAAAGAGACACAGAAGTGTGATTGCTGGGTCACATAGTAATTCAATTTTTAATTTTTTGAGAAACTTTCATATTGCATTACATTTGGCTGTACCACTTTACATTAGCATTAGCAATGCACACGGATTCTGATTCCTCCACACCCTCCCCAACATGTCATTTTCTGAATTTCTTTCTTCAGAAGTAGAATTTAGTGATTGCACATAACACCCAGTGCCCATCCCAACAAGTGTCCTTCTTAATTCCCATCACCCATTTAGCCCACCTCCCACCTATCTCCCCTCCTGGAACCCTCAGTTCTCTGTATTTAAGAGTCTTTTATGGTTTGTCTCTCTCTATATATATTTTGTTTTTCCTTCCCTTTCCCTGTGTTTATCTGTTTTGTTTCTTAAATTCCACATATGAGTGGAATCATATGATATTTGTCTTTCTCTGACTGATTTATTTTGCTTAGCATAATATACTCTAGTTTCACCCATGTTGCAAATGGCAAGATTTCATTCTTTTTGATCGCCAAGTAGTATTCCATGGTGTGTGTGTGTGTGTGTGTGTGTGTGTGTGTGTCACACACACACACACACACACCACATCTTTGTTATCCATTCATCAGTCAATGGGCATTTGGGCTCTTTACATACTTTAGCTAATGTCAATAGTGCTGCTATAAACATTGGGGTGCATGTGCCCCTTCAAATCAACATTTTTGTATCCTTTGGATAAATACCTACTAGTGCAATTGTTGGGTCATACGGTAGCTCTATTTTTTTTTTTGAAAGAGAGAAAGAGAGGAAGAGAGAGAGAGAGAGAGAGAGAGAGAGAGAGAGAGAGAGAGAAAGCACAAACAGAGGAAGGGCAGAGGGAAGGAGAGACACAAAACCAAGCAGTATCCATGTCATTGCCATTAGCACAGAGCCTTATACATGGCTCAAACTCATGAACCATGAGATCATGACCTGAGCTGAGATCAAGAATCAAAACCTTAACCAACTGAGCCACCCAGGTACCCCAGTATTTTAAATTTTCTGAAGAAACTCCATTCTATTCTCCAGAGTGGCTGTACCTGTTTGCATTCCCACCAGCAGTGCAAAAGGATTCCCCTTTCTCTGCATCCTTGGCAACATCTGTTGTTTCCTGAGTTGTTAATTTTAGTCATTCTGAGAGGTGTAATGTATCTCTTTCCTTTTTAAAGTTTTTATTTATTTGGGACGGGGGGCAGGAGGGGCAAAGAGAGATGGGGACAGAGGAAACAAAGCAGGATCTGTGCTGATAGCAGAGAGCCTGATGCAGGGATCAAACTCACAATCCATGTCATCTTGACCTGAGCTGATGTTGGACACTTTAACCAACTGAGCAACCTATGTGCCCAGCAAGGTGGTATCTCACTGTAGTTTTGATTTGTATTTCCCTGATGATGAGTGATGTTGAGCATTTCTTCATGTGTCATTTGGCCATCTGGATATCTTCTTTGGGAAAGTGTCTGTTCATGTCTTCTGCCCATTTCTTCATTGCATTGTTTGTTTTTTTGGTGTTGAGTTTGATAATTTCTTTATAGATTTTGGATACTAGCCCTTTATCTGATATGTCCTTTGCAAATATCTTCTCCCATTCTGTCAGTTACCTTTTAGTTTTGTTGATTGTTTCCTTTGCTGCTTAGAAGTTTTTATCTTGATGGGGTCCCAATAGTTCATTTTTGCTTTTGTTTCCCTTATGTCTTGAAGATGTGTCAAGCAGGAAGTTGCTGTGGTCAAGGTCAAAGTTGTTGCCTATTTTCTCCTTTAGGATTTTGATGGTTTCAGGTCTCACATTTATGTCTTTCATCCATTTTGAGTTTATTTTTATGAATGGTGTAAGAAAGTGATCCAGGTTCATTCCTCCTCATGTCACTGTCTCAAAATAGATTATACATAAGACCTAAAAGTATTAAACTGTTAGGAAAAAACATAAGGGAAAAGCTTGATTACATTGGATTTGGTTTAATTTATTGCATATGACACCATGAGCACAGATAAAAATAGCAAAAGTGGGCAAATGAAACTATATTAAACTCAAACACCAATCAATCAGTATAGTGAAAAAGCAACCCACAGAATTGGAAAAAATATTTACTAATCACATATATGACAAGGAATTAATATCTAGGATATATAAAGTGCTCCTAAAAATCACCAAAAACTCAATTTTCCAAAAACAAATAAAACAAAAATTCATGTCAGTGTTGAAAAAACTGGACAGCAACATGGATTTTTGTTTTTGTTTTTTATGGTGGGCATTCTAATGTTCAGATGGTTAGGAGGTGATATCTTCTAGTAGTTTTTATTTGTATTTATCTAGTGATTAGTGACTTTGCACATCTTTTCATATGCTTGTTGGCTCTTTACATATCTTCTTTGGAGAAATTTCCAACTCCTTTGCCCATTTAAAATTTGTTGTTGTTATTGTTGAGTTTTAGGAGCTGTTTATGTATTCTGGATATTAATCCCTTATCATATATGTGATCAGCAAATATTTTCTCCCATTCTGTGGGTTGCTCTTTCACTGTGTTGATTGATTCTAGAAGTGTTTGAGATGGATATAGTCCCATCTGCCCATTTGTTTTCTTTTTTGTCTGTGCTCGTGGTGTCATATCCAAGAAATCATAACCAAATACAATGTTACTAAGCTTTTCCCTTGCATTTCTTCTAGCAGTTTAATCATTTTAGGTCATATGTATAATCCATTTTGAGTTAGTTTTGTATATGGTGTAAGATAAGGATCCTACCTGATTCGTTTGTGTGAGAATATCCAGTTTTCCTAGCACCATATGTGGAAGACACTGTCCTATTCCTGTTGTGTGGTCTTGGGACCATGAACAAATTTTTAAGTCTTGAAGTATATAAAGAACTGGGGATAGACATATTTTTGGATAAATATAATGCTTTATTTTGTGTTCAGACACAGGTTCAGCTCCTTAGATCTACTGTGTTACTTAAACAGGACACAGAAACAGATACGCCAGTGTTTAGGCCTTGAATTCTCTTTTTGTGTACTTTTTCATGGGCTATAAATGAAACTTCTTATTAGAATTAATTTTGACCTCTAATAGAGACAGGTCAATTATATTAAGCTTATTTAACTTCTGTAGTTGCTGTATTTCCATGTGTTTCCTAGAAACACAATACCACTCTGAAGTTAAGGTTTTCTACAGCTCTTGTGCAACCCAATAAGACATTTTAAAAGGCATGTATTAGATGTGCACTTTGGTGTGTTTTATTGACAGAATATGAGACAAATTAATTTATTCCATATTTTTTGAAATTCTTTTTTGTCTTTAGTGGCTAGTTAGATAACAGATTAATGAGATATTTTTATTCTTACAGAGTAGATGGTTTAGTAGAAATAACAAATGCATTTAATTATAATACATAATAGAAACTAAATAGCAAGAGTGGCATATAGCTTAAACATATATTTAGAACTGAGAAAGTTCATATCCAGCTGAGGGCACCAGGAAAGGCTTCCTGAAGGATTTGATTTAGCAGGTATTTGAAGATATGGAGTTGGAATTATCTAATGTATCTGATATTTATTATTACTTATCCTCCATCAGGTATTATTCTAAGTGTTTGATAATTATTTAACTTTCATAATTATCTTATGTTTTACATTTATTATTCCCTTTTGCAAATGGATAGATCAAGGAACAGAGTGGTTAGGTCACTTTCCCAAGGGCACACAGCCAGCAAGTAACAGAACTAAAATATGAAACGCTGTAGTCTGACAATGCAACAAGGCATTCCAGGTCATATTAAAGCATAAGTAGAAAAGCAGGCTCAGAAAGAGATGAGGAGTGGAAGGGAGATGGCAGGGGACTCCATCTGCAATATACAATCCACTAAGGGGTTGTCAAGAAAGGATATTAGACATGAAGTTGAGGGCAGAATGACAGAGGACTGTAAAAGCCAAGAACTTTGCTTTATTCTGAGAGCAATGAAGAGTCATGAAAGATATTTTCAATAGGGAGTAGTATGTTCAGGGCTATGTTTTATAAAGATTAAACTAACAGGCATAGAATGCTGTGAATGCACAGGGTATTGCCTATAGGTCTAATTATGCTCATATTGCTGAGAGAAAAACTGAGTTTCAGAGATACTAAGGTAAATTACTTCCTATGGTTGTCCAAATATTAAACATGGAATAAAACAGCTAGCATTCAAAATTCAGTTTCTGGGTCTCCAAAACATCCCTGCCTTTCCCCCTTCCTTCCTTCCTCCCTTCCTTCCTTCCTTTCACTTTCTTTCTTTTCTTTTCTCTCCTCGCCTCTTCTTTTTTTCCCTTTTATTCTTTTCCCCTTGTTTTCTTTTTTCTTTTCTTTTCTTTCCCTTTCTTTTCTTTTCTTTTCTTTTCTTTTCTTTTCTTTTCTTTTCTTTTCCTTTCTTCAAGGAGGAGAGACTTTCAGGCAGAAATGTTAGCTGGGCAACTTCAATACTACACAGAAGACGTAGTAAAAGCCTGCAATAGGAAAGAAAAGGATAGTTTCCAAGGACTTGGAGTGTGCACAATCATCTTATTTCTACTGTTGATTAGGACTGGGGAGCTTGTAAAAAGAGATATCAAAGAGAATTCTGCAAGTTTAAATAGATAGGTAGATTTTAGAACCATTAAAAATTGGAATAAGGGGTAAGGAATGCATGTGACAGGGAAGAGAAACCTTCCAGATTTCAGACAACATCCAGGTAGATAAGCAGTACAGGCATGTTGGAAAAAACTGAGAATGAATATGGGGATTTGGAGGCCAACATTCTTAGAGAAGTAATACCTACTCCTACTCTCTTGAGCTTAATTGAAGGATTCTACTAACAAAGTAAACAAAGCCCAATTTTTAAATATGAAATTTCATCATGGCCAGGTGTATTTCAAAGAGTTCATTGTTTGTTTTATACTTTAAAAATTTCTGAGGCTTATTTAAGCAAAATAGTAACTTCATGATATAGAAACCTGGAAAACACCTTAACCAAGCAATCAGTATCTAATCACCAATAACAGAAACATGTCAATTTTTTGACTCCTTGGTGTAATGCGTTGAGAAAGGCACAACACTCCCATGTCATCCCTCCTGATAAAGCATATCCTCAATCTAATCATGAGAAAATATAGACAAACCCAATTTGAGGGATTTTCTACACTATACTTTTCCAGTACTTTTCAAAAGGGTCAAGGACATTGCATACAAATAAAAAGCAAAGAAATACTAAAGATTGTAAGAGACTAAGGAGACAAGACAAATAAAGTTAATGTGGTATCCTGGATTGGGTTCTGGAAGAGAAAAAAAGACATTGGTGGAAAAACTTGTGCAATCTGAATAAAATCTAATATTTAGTTAATAGCATTGTATCAATATTTCTTAATTTTGATAATTGTACCATGGTTATATAAATATTAACATCAGAGGAAGCTGAGGGAATGGTACTCAGAAACTCTGGTAGACTAATTTTGCAAATGTTTTGTTAAGTTTATCACAAAACACAAAAGTTAAAAAAAAATAGACTCTTACAAATTCTGCTTGACTTTGTTGAGATATTTTGCCCTTTGGAACACATCTGTCATGCTGCCAAGAGGGCAATTAACTGCACAGAAAGGACACGAGCAGTTTTTCCAGCCACAGCTCCTGCTGAGGTCTGGAGATAGGTAGTGTCAGACATGTCTTCAGATGATTCCAGTTCCAGCAGTCAAACCATTTCATCTGATGCCAATGAGCAAAGATGAGCTAAACCCACCAGCCCCAACCAAATCACAGAATTGTCAGCAATTTAAGTATCATTATTTTAAGTTACCACGTTTTGGGGTAGTTTGTTTATAGCAATAAATAATTGGAATAGACATACAAGAAGTTCTTAGGGGTAGTTATATTCAGGTGATTTCTATTATATTTTTTTAAAACATTTTCTTTTATGGTCAATATGAAGTATTTATGAGTATTTATGTAATTATATTAATGGAGCATTGCAATAAAAAGCATTTACAAATGCATTCACATTTTCTCTGCAAAGTGTTTTAAATAATTTGCCTGATTATGACATGCACGGGGCTGGAGGTTTAAGAGGAAGAGATTGATTTCAGCAATGGAGAAAGGTTAAAATTAAAAAAAAAAAAAAAAAAACGGAAAAAATGAAAAAAAATTCGTGTTTTCCCTGAGCTGACATATGCTATCTTTCTGTGGAATACTTAAAAATATTAAGGGGAAATATGTGATATAGTAAATTCATTCCAGTGACTGTTGGTTATTTTGACACTCATCATTAAACCAGATTAGCAAAAAGGTTACATCTTATGATTTAACACACAGGAAATACATCTATATATATTTATTTACTTATTTATTTTCTTCTCACCTTTGAAATCATAATCATAGTAATAAATTAGATTATTGTTCTGTTATTACACAGAAGCCTGTAAGTCAGCCACATAGATAAAACTTAAGAGTATCAGGTAAAGAGAAAACAATATTAATGAGACAGGGAGTTCATATGCTCATTAGATTTGCTTGTATTGGAAAGAGTAATAGTATGTTAGATATTGACAAAAAATTATATTAAGGGCCAATCAATACCACTGTGGCATTTTTATTAGTGAATAATTAGTATTAATAATACTGACTTCATCTTAAATATCCTAAATACTGAAGAAAATAGTGGCATCAATGGAGGAAAGCAGATGAATCATTTAATTTATTTCTCAATTACAGCTGATACATTAGTTACAGAAATTTTCATGTAATTTATTTTTTATGGTCCATTTTACAGCCGTGTTTATTATTGTAATAAATAAATACATTATATTCTCTTATTAGGGCAGCAAAAGAAATTTCTTACAGCAAACACTCATGTACTCACATGTCACAAATACCCTAAATGGAACACCAGTAAGGGAGAACCCAACTGAAGAATAAGGCCTGTATGTGATTGAAGCCAAAAACAGCAAATGCAATCATAAAAAAGAATAAGATTATTCATTTTGGGTAGGGATTGTTAATACTTGAGAAGGTTTATGTCTCACAGAATCCTTCTAAGAATACAAACAAACCTGGGGTGCCTGGGTGGCTCAGTCAGTTAACTGGCTGACTTTGGCTCAGGTCATGTTCTAATAGTTTGTGAGTTCGAGCCCTGTATCAGGCTCTGTGCTGACAGATCAGAACCTAGAGCCTACTTCAGATTCTGTGTCTCCCTCTCTTTCTGCCCCTCCCCAGTTCATGCTCTGTCTCTCCCTTAAAAATAAAAAATATTTAAAAAAACACTAAAAAAAAAAGAATACAGACAAACCTATAAATTTGGGTGTACATTTCCCAACAACAAATGGGTGTTTCAAACTACGATCCAGGATATAGATAGATCAGTCATTGCCTCCGTTTTAGATTCTTCCTGCAACTAACAGTGTCCAAGAGGCTGAGGGGAAATAATCCACACAAGCTTGATATTATTATTATTATATTAATTTATTATATTTATGATATGATATGATATGATATGATGATATGATATGATAGTATTCATTTATTATGTTAGGGAAGTGGATGTTTATCGCAAATAAACAGCTAGATTGTTTTATTTTCTCAGAAACTCCCTGTTAAGAGTAGTGTGGGATAGGTACTGGCTGAATTAATAAAGTAGCACATACATATTGAACACCTGTAATTTTCTAGTACTGTGTTAGGGACTCATCTGATCCACTTGTGTCCCATATTGACAGGTATTTACCAAGATAGTAGCACAGTTTGGAAAACATATTTCTTGGTTATTTGACTGTATTGTTAAAACATTTAACTATGTGGGTATTCAACTCATTTATTTCTTGACTTTTGTAGCCTTGATTAGCTTTCTGCTTATATCTCCTTTTATTTATGATTTTTGTCCTTGAAAGATCCTTGGTAAACTGAATTTTAGCAATTATTAAGGACTTGAACTTAGAGTCAGACAGAAATACAGACTAAAATCTTAGCTCTCCCCCAGGTTACATGTATCACATTACAGAACTCAAATTTTTTGTACCTTAATTTCCTCATCCAAAATATGAGCATAATAATTGTATCTATCTCATAGGATAGTAAGGTTACATGATAGAGCTATTGCAAAACACATTGCAATGTTCTTGGCAAATAGTGTTATAGTATTATATATTTATATTACGTGTGATTGTAGTATATTTTGATAAGGATGCTGAAATAGGAATATGCAGGTTTCTACTATGGGAGCCCAATGTGCAGCCCTGCCTTTGTAAAAGGTGGTTCTGGGGGAACACTTGATGAACAGGAAAAGTTGTGTCAATGTTTTTAATATAATTTATTGTCAAATTGGCCAGCATTCAACGTGTGCAGTGTGCTCTTGGTTTTGGGAGTAGAGTCCCATGGTTCATCGCTTACAAACAACACCCAGTGCTCATCCCAACAAGTGCCCTCCTCAATGCCCATCACCCATTTTCTCGTTTTCCCTTCTTGCATCAATTTCTTTTTGAGAAAGAGACAACATGAGTGAGGAAGGGTCAGAGAGAGAGGGGGACTGAGGAGCTGAAACAGGCTCTAAGCTGTCAGCACAAAGCCTGATGCAGGGCTCAAACTCATGATCCACAAGATCATGACCTGATCTGAAGTTGGATGCTCAATCAACTAATACCATCTCTCAAGGCACTTTGGTTTTAGATATTTTTTGTGAATATGCACATTTCTCTATGAATTTATAGTTTATTCACTAGTATTAATAATTCATTACAGAACACTATAAATAATATTTGAAAGACCATTTAATAAATAAACAGATATTAAGACAAAATACCCAAGAATCTTTTTTAACGGAGGAGGAATAAGAAGAGGAGAAGGAAGAGAAAATCAGGATAATGCTAAAGCGTGGGGAAAAATATTCTATTTGTTAATCAAAGCTTAGAAAAGATAGTCTCACATTGTAAAGAGGTAAACTACAAGCTTCCTGAGAACCAAAACAAAAAAGCTAAATACAGTGTTTTTTAATAGAACTTAATGTCTAGTAAAAAGAAATTGAGCTCCATTTACTCAGAAATATGTGCTTTTTTACTGTTAAGAATGTTGGTCATCCAAACATACAAGATTGATAGGTCTCAAGTTCGCTTATTAAAATTTCAGATGTCCTACATATCATTCTTCTCTAAGAACTATTTTAAAAGAAGTAACACTTAATATAGACACACAGAGCTAAAACTACTAAAGCAGACCTTTTAAAGAATGTTTTAGGTTCAAGAAGTTAGTTCTGATCAAGACAGATATAGATGTTGACCTTGTAGTGTTTATATTATATCAAGGAAGATATTGAAATGATTAAAAATTTAAGTGACCCATTTAATGTAGAATTTGTATATACGTGTATAATAGGCAAATTGTAGTTTTCTATGAGACAATGATTTTCCAACTAAGATCGGAGAATTTAAAAGAATGTATTAGGTGTTGAGGAATGGAGAGGGGAAGTAAAGAGATGGGACTCTACTTCTAGGAAATAGTGTGTACAAATTTGTGTGGCAACAAAAAGCATGGTGGCTAGTAGAAAAAGAAAGTACATGTGTGTGAAGTGTAGAAATTGATGGGTGTGGAAATGATATTGCAGATAGGAGTGGGGAATGCTGGAGCAGGAAATGAAATCATATGTGCAACAGGCAGTGAATGCTTAGTATTATTATTTTTACCATGGGCTTAAATATATAGCATATATTCATAAAAGTCTGATAGATAGAAATTCATCTTCCTTCCATAAAAGTAAGTTGGCTTAAAGAAGGACAAAAGCAAGTAATTTGTAGCTTATGGGACTCACAGAGCCTTCTCAGTGAGACTTTCTGTGGTTCTAAACAATTCTTTCTCAGCGTCTTATCAATTGTTAAAGACTATCAGGTGCCAGCACAAACTGGGCCTTACCATCCAGCTCTGTGAAGAAAAAAAGCTGGACCAGTCAGCTGTGTCTTAATTCAAAAGATGAGCTATTTTTCTTACACCATGCACACACATAAATTCAAAGTGGATTAAAGGACTAAATGTGAAACTACAAAAATCCTAGAATAGAACATAGAAGAGAACTTCTTAATATTGGTTGAAGCAACTTCTTACTAGGTATGCCTCCTGAGGCAAAGGAAACAAAAGCAAAAATAAAATATTGGGACCTCATTAAGATAAAAAGCTTCTAAACAGAGAAAGAAACAATCAACAAAACTAAAGGCAAATTATTGAATGGGAGGAGATATTTGCAAATGATGCATCTGATAAGAGGTTAGTATCCAAAATATATAAAGAACTTATACAATTCAACACCCAAAAATGCATCATCTAATTAAAAATGGGCAGAAGACAGGAATAGTTGTTTTTCCAAAGAAGATATACAGATGGCCAGCAGACACATGAAAACATGCTCAACATCATTCATCATCAGGGAAATACAAATCAAAACTACAATGAGATATCACCTCACACCCATGAGAATGGCTAAAGTCAACAAAAGAAACAACGTGTTGGTGAGGCTGTGGAGAAAGGGGAACCCTCCTACACTAGTGGTGGGAATGCAAACTTGTGTAGCCACTGTGGAAAACAGTACGGAGATTCCTCAAAAAGTTAAAAATAGAACTACCCTGTGATCCAGCAATTACACTGCTGGTTTTTACCCAAAAAATACAAAACTACTAACTGAAAGGAATACCTGCACCCCAGTGTTTGTAGCAGCATTATCTACAACAGCCAAACTATGGAAACAGCCCAAATGTCCATCAACTGATGAATTGTTAAAGAAGAGGTGTCAT
>NW_024412404.1:46361003-46382878 GCF_014898765.1 Herpailurus yagouaroundi
TCATATTTTTATATATATATATATATATATATAAAATATGAATATTAGTCAGCCCTTGAAAAAGAATGAAATCTTGCCATTTACAATGACATGGATGGAACTAGAGAGAATTATGTTATGAAATAAGTAAAAAAGACAAATACCATATGATTTCACCAATATATGGTATTTAAGAAACAAACAAACAAACCCAAAAGTAGCATAGGAAGGAAAAAAAGAGAGAGAGGCAAACCAAGAAACAGACTCTTCTCTATAGAGAACAAACCAGGAAACAGACTCTTCACTACATAGAACAATGTGATGGTTACCTGTAGGGAGATGAGTTAAATAGCAGATGGGGATTAGGAGTGCACTTGTTATAAGGACTGGGTGTTGTACGGAAGTGTTGAATCACTATATTGTATATCTGAAAATAATATTGCACTAACTATGTAATAATATGTTAACTAACTGAAATTTAAATAAAAACTTAAGAAAAATATTAAAAAACAAATCAAAAAAATAAAATGATCTTTTTCCAAATAGCTATATGCAACATCCTTAGCTCTTTGAGAAAAAAAAAAAAAATCCAATTTCATTGGATTTGAGCCAAGAAGATAAATACATAAAATTGTGATTATTTATCAGAATTATTTTCAAACAAACTTTTTTAACTGTTTATTTATTTTTTAGAGTTTTATTTGACAAATTTTCTTCTGGACATTGCTGTCTCGTTAAAGTACATGTTCATCTATTGTATATGGGTCTCTGGGTGGGTGATGGCTATTCAGTAAAGCACATTACTGGGACTAAAAGTAAAATCTGATGATTTCTGAACTTTGTTAAGTGTAGAGCTTGTATGTTGTCTACAGAAATGACTGGGATATTATGTCAGTGAAAAAGAGATGAAAAGACTTTTTTTAAGTCTGTAATTGGAAAACAGTAAATTGGAAAGATCCAGAAGGATGTTGTTGATGAATCAGTGGCTGGGAAAGAACAATTAGGGGAAGCCATCATTTTCATCAAAACCAGCTACAAAAACTTTACTCAGCTCCTGCTTAGCATGCTTACCTCTCATCTCTATTTGATCAGGTTTGGTTGTAAAAAAATCTCACTTTAATGCTGACAGCCCTGTGAAGGCAATGCTGGCTTATAGGTACATGCAAATATCTGACTATATTATTCAGTAAATCCATCATTAAACAGAAGTAGAGGTACAACTGAGAGAAAAGGGGAGAACAGAATCACAAAATTGAACCCTGGGAAATCAACATAATCAAGAGAAACTGCCTTGAAGTGAAAGGGTGGGTTGAGGAAAGCTCTTCATTGTTGATGTACAGGGCTGGGAGCCTGTGGCTACTCAAGAATGCTTCCCAGTCCCTATTTCAGCAGTTGCCACCTCTTGTGATTTCCTCATTCTCACCTAAGCCATTCTCTAAGCACATTTCAAGTTGCATAATGACATTTGTCAACTATGATGTTATGAAGAGGGAACTACTGTTATTTTGCACCCATAGCTGTCTTTTGTGTCCCATCATTGAATATAAACTGAACCAGCAGATATTTTTTGACACTGTATATTGGATGCACTGCAAATTCATGTTGTGCTGCAGTTCCTAGAGCCTCATAAATGTATGATTAGTTTTCACTCCATACGTTCAAATCTTAACTGTCCTTCTGGTTGCATATCCTCTATGTACACTCCCTAGTGCCCTACCTCACAATTGCTGTTCCAATATTGTTTGTTAGAAAACAAACTAATAGCACCATTCTTTGGACACACAGTGTCTTATATTATTGTCATGTGGAAATTACTGCATTTTTCTGGGTGAATATGGACTATAAACCCCAATTAAATCCCACATAAGCCTTAGGAATTTCATAAAATCAAAAGGTCATGCCTTAAAAACAACTTAAGATTTTAGACTTTCACAGCTTCAATTTCATTTTGTGTTTTTAAAAATATCGTGTGTGGTAGAATGTCTTTGTGATTCTACATGGAAGGTGAAGAGTCTGGGGCCCAATGTACAACGTGCAATAACTCAGAAATTCTGAGTCTAAACTTTTACTCTCTTCTGTAACATATTTTATACTTCTATTTTCATTTCTGTGTCAAGAGGAAAGATTGACTCATAAAGATGCCCACTGAATGCGTGTGATTGAATTGCAAAATATGTATATACATTCAACTCCATAGTTAACTAATAAGTTTTACTTGATGGGGATAAAAGATGAAACAAACCATCCCTGTTTCTTATGCCATTATCATGTTTGCAGTCTGATGGAATCATGCAAATAAACTTTAATATTAAACTTTAAGAGTCATTAATGGGTATAAAGAATGATGTGTGAATTACAGATAAGGGTAGCAATTATCCCACCATTCCAGGAGAATTAGGCAAGGCTTTACCAAGGACTTTGCAATTTCCAGGGATTTGAAGGATTAGTAGGAACTTAGCAGGTGAAGAAAGATAGCTGAACATTTGTTGTAAAGAGAACAATATGTAGAAAATACAGAGTAGTGAACAATTCACTAAGGGTTGTGAGATGGGTGAGAGCCTTACTGTGCCTTTAGCTGAGTGGCCTTGTGGGGAAGCACTTTATTAGAGGAGACTGGAGAGTTAGATAGGAACCAGAGGAATTAAATTATGCCTCAACTCTAGACCCTATGGTGGGTGCTTTACAGATTTTTTTAAAATTAAAGTAATGCCCCGGAGCCACAATATGTGGTATATCTCACATCATGAGGTGGCACACAAGACCAGTTTCTGTGGCTTAGATTTCACAGGAAGTTTCAATATTGTCTTAAGATATTTTGCCCATATTTATAGATTCTTTGTTATCTCAATGAAAATTTCAGCAAACTTAAATAATAGAAACTTACAAGCTGATTATAAAATTTCTATGGAAATAGGAAGAGTCTAAACTAGCCCAAATCTGTACAAGAAGAAAAATTCAGTTGGGCAAATTGGGGAAGAAAGCAGAGAAGACATGAGACAAATAGGGAAGAGTTATAAGAGGTTGAGAAAAAATATGAAATGGGAAATGAAGTTGACCCTTTCTAGAAGTAGGAAAACAAAAAGAAAACAAAACAAAAATATCAGTTTGGCTAGTATGATAAACGTCTACAGAGTGTTGAATGCATAGGCTGGGTTGTGAGGTAGGAAAGAGCTGTAGGAAGGGATGGGGCTTGAACCTTGATGCCCATGTTGGAAATTCCCCTTATATCTGGGGAGTGGCGTCACTTGCTTAATTCTCTACTCATGAGCTACAAATATAACATTTCCTTTTCTTTGAGGCAGCAGAGAGTTGAAAGCTCAAAAGTGACCTGTGGTCCCAACGATTTTTTTCAGCCAACATATAACTTTCACACATGTCAATGAAAAACACAAAGAAGTCTCTTGCAAAAGCAGAGTGTACGATACATTAATTCATAATCTGTCTGTAAGAAAGGCAAGTTCTTATAAATCTCTGTACTTCCTATAGGAGAGGAAAGTGTACACCATTTCCCTTCAAATGCTCTTGGTCACTTCATTATTATTCTTGGCTAAAGAAAAATTATTCTGAGGGTTGTGGAAGCTGGTTTTCACAATATCCAATATTTCAGGTTCCACATAAAAATACCAGTGAGTCACCCGAATCTTGCTCTTTCTGAAAACCTGGAATGACAAATCCACAAAGGATTTTACATGTGTTCACCACAGCATCTCTTCTTTACAGGTAAGACTAAATAAGAATCTTGTTATCTGTATTTGGAGAACTTTCCTCTTGAAAAATCTTTGTAAAAAACTGATTAATTGGGGGGATGGGGATGAGAGTAGCACAATTGCTACGGTAAAATGGAAATGACAGATTTTGCCTCCAAACTGTCTATCTATATGCCTTGTAAAGTCTTTGCAGTTGCAATTCCCATGTTCTTCACCTGATGGGAAGCTGAGTGCATTGTCAGCTGTTTCCCTGAATCAACTGTTTTGTAAATAGCAGGAACTCAGTGTAAGTATGGGCCATCTGAATTAATTGATTTGAGGTACTAGGATTTTTTCAAGTTCACATCATGAAGGATGAGTTGCTCCTTGCCAAAGATTGTCATTCCTCAAGTTTTAAGGTTAAATATCATTTTATTTGAGTTTAGATCAGGGAGGGAATATAGGTTATGCTGGAGACGGCAACATTAAAATTATATTATCAATAACACTGAATTTTGGTTATATGCATGAACTATTGCTTTGAATTATATACCTCTGTTATTACATTTGGTCCTAAGACACACGCAAATATTATCATTTGCTTTTATCGGTTAGGCAAATAAGACACAGAGATAAATTACTGAAGTGATGAAGCTAATAATGGCATAGAATTTGAGCTTAAGTCTTACTCCGAATCCCCATACTGCTTCCCAGTTCAAAGATCACAGCTCAGCATGTCTGCAAGTACTCTGTCACAGTATGAGACCCTCCACCCTGGAAGGATAAGTGAGGACTTGCTTTCATTCCTCTGGTTTTCGTTCCTGATTACTGTGATATATTTATAACATTCACATCTTTTTCTTTTAAAGGCATGGGGATTAGGGAATGTGGAGTCAAACAAATCAGGGAGAGAGGCTTTTATAGATGTTACTTTGTGTAAATTATTTAACTTCTCCAAACAAGGTCCCTGCTGTATACAATGATAAAAATGTATTCATTCCCTAAGATGTATGTGCACTGCCTGCTTGAGTGAATACCTACAAAGAGCTCAGCGCAGAGCCCTGTAAAAGGTAGCCATGTAAATTCATTGTTATTTTCATTATTATCTTCAGTAACATTATTGTTATTAACAGAAGATTCTTGAGCTGCCTATCATAAATTGCATATGGAATCCTAAGGAGAATTAGCTGTAGATGTTCGTTAATTTAGAAAGTTTAATAGAGGCTTCCAATATTTGTTTAATATTCCCAATTAATAGGCCATCAAACCAAATTATGTGATGGCATTTCCTATACTTTCTAAATAAGAAGGGGGGTATTTGACATGACAAAGGACTTCTTTCTGATTGTATGTGTAAACTTACCAACCAGTAGAAATAATTATAGATTTAGTTGTGATTTTCCCTGAGCCACCCTGATTGAAAATTATCAAGTTACAATAGGAACATTCACAGGAAAACCAGTATGTATGGTGGCCATATCTGTTATACCTGCTGATGTGAAGGGACACACTCATATCATTACTCTAGAGAGTGTCATGTTCTACTTTCTCTCAAACCCAGAAACTCTAGGCTCTCTTCCACACTCACAGTACTTTGCATGTTTAGCACATGCTTTATTAGCAAACACCATTCTCTTTATTATTTCTTTTAGATCAGTGGTTCCAAAGTGTATTCATTTTAGTGGCCTTCGGGTGGTTTTCAAGCATAACACCAAGTGGCCCCAATATCTCCCCCTACTCTGAGTCACAGCATAGTGGTTTAACTATGTAGTTCTTTAAAAGATAACTTTGGTCAGCAACTCTGGATTTAGTGAAGTTATTGCAGTTGTTTCTACATCACTGGGGAGCATTTTGAAGAGCCAGGGATTCTGGTGGTGTAATATAGGAATCAACAGCTCTCTGGTGTTATGAAGACATGGGTTCAAATTTTGGTTCAACAAATTTTAAGCTCTGTGACTTTGACCTTACTATATCTCAATATTTTTATGTGTAAAATTAGCATAATACTTTATATACTCTAGAAAGCCTACCACTGAAATGTTTGAATCAAAGAAGACATGTTTCCCCATTTTCTTCCCAACTGTTATTGAAGTCTAAATAGATGAGACATCTGACATACTTAAGTTAAAAATACTTAAAATGTGCAAGAAAATGTCAGCTTAGATTGACCTGGATTTGGACCTCCTAGATAATGGAGAAGACAGATTGACACTACTGATAGCATATTGGTTCAAGCCTGGTAGCAGTGATATCCCCCGTGCTGTAGGGCTGATGCTGGCCACATAAAGTCTACCACCCAGCACCATTCCCAACCATTCTGTCCCTTGGCAGCAATAGAACATTGAGAAAATCACACTGAGTGACCTCCCACTTCCTAACATAGGAGGCAAACAGGCTACAGTGTGTACAACACGTATATTTCAATGGTGGAAAGAAGGGAAAGGGACACTGATGACTATTAGCATTTATTAGATAAAACTAGAAGATTATTCTAGGATCCCCATGAAAGAGATAGGTGCTTAATGCTCCTAAATTCTTCAGGGTTAATTACTGTGGCAACATTTTCTCTGATATTTCCCTATCTATAAAATTTAACCATCTGATAACAATTTTTATTTTCTTATTCTCATTTCTTAGACTCTTACATTTATTTGGGTTAATTTGAAAGTTCTCTGGGATTCTGGATATTTGTCTGATCTAGTACTATTGGACAGAGAAGAGGAACCTGAAACAACACTAGGTCGAATACAATCTGAACCTTACAGTGTTTGTGGGCTGAGGGTCTGATGGTGTTGAAAGCTTCAGGCAGAGGCAAGGAAACTTCTCTAGGTTTACATACCCCAATTACATAAGGAAGGCCCTAATGGAGAAGGGACAGTCCTAGAATTAAAAATGGCTATAAAATAGTTAATTGAGTTTTTCTCTTTCTTATGAAAATCATCTTTAGACTATCCACTTTGGAGCTAGAACAAGGATATCCAAAAACCTTTCTACTCACCTTCTTTACTTCAATCTTCTGTCAGCTATCCTCTAATGGATTTATAGAATCACAAGGGTTAATACACACAGAATATGATATTTAACCTGAGGTATTTTCTCAGCCTCTTCTCTCTCTCTCTCTTTACCTTCCTCCCTCCCTCCCTCTCTGTTTATCTGCCTTTCTCTCTCTCTTTCTCTCTCTCTCTCTCAATTTTGGCAGGTAGTGCTATTTCATAACCTCTCCTTTTTCAGCAGAGACCAACTCTCTTATAAAAGCTGTAATTGTCCTATTGTTGCTTTCCCAGCCTCTTTTGAGGTTAGCACTATAAACATACAACCTTATACAAGACAGTGGGACCTGATACGAAGACCACAGGGGGACTTCTGAAAAAGTTAGTGCAAAGATATATTATCCTTCCTGTATTCCAACTTATTTGTTTGATTACATGATGGATGGAGTAGTGAAGACCTTATAAGAGCAAAAGGGACCAAGCCTGGGCATAAGGCCGATTTGTCAAAGACACTAAATGGAAAAACGAAAGCATCTGGGGCTTGGATGATGTAACCAAGCTGCCATTTAACCAATCCTGGAACTGTCTACCCCTTGTTATATGAGAAGATTCATGCACTGATACTAAGTTACTTTATTTGCATATTTTTCTGTGTTTTTTAAATCTTTATTTTTGGGGAAGAGCACAAGTGGGGAGGGCAGAGAGAGGGGGACAGAAGATCCAAAATGGGCTCTGTGCTGACAGGCTGACAGCAGCAAGTCCAATGTGGGGCTTGAACCCATGAACCATGAGACCATGACCTGAGCTGAAGTCGGACACTCAACCAAATGAGCCACCCAGGTGCCTTGTATATATATTTTTAAATTAGAGATAAGCGGGTCTAGATAAAACACCAAAGTCCCATGTGCTCTTTGCACAGTGTTTTCACCCCCTTGTCTGACTTGCTTCATTTTAGTTCATGATAAAACTTCCTGTGCGATATTAGAGAGGCTCGAGACAAAGATGCAGACTTCTTAATCTGTGGGATAGGAAAGGATTATAAATGCAAAAATAAAAATTAAAAAAAAAGCAGTCAAGAAGAAATACACTTCTTAAATTGTGAAACAAAAATCCAGGTTGTGGTTGATCTGTAATCGTGTAAAATAACACTAATATGTAAATATGAATTGAGATGGACAAAAAAGTGGAGGCAAGAGTGACAATCTTGAGCATTGTGAAAGGAGGGAGAGGAAATGCCAGTGGCCCAGAGTTAGGAAACAACAACAACAAAAAAGCATGTCCCATGACTGTATGGCATTTCAGGACCAAAGCTAGCAACACTCACGCTCTTTGCACTTGACATTTCAATCAAACTTGCCACTGGCCCTATGATATTGGACTGTTGTCCAGATAGGACACAGTAGTTTAGGTGTGGCTAAGCTTTGGAAAACATAGCTTGTCCTCTAGGTGTCATAATCACCACACAAGGGTCTAGACAACGTCATGAGAGTGACATCAAACACTTGTATTTAAGTTGTGCACATAATTTTGGTGTGTGCACCTTTTTGCTCATATCTTGAAGAATACAATAACAGCTCTCAAATTTCATGCTCTGGAATATGGTAGATCTTCTCTCTTTGAAAGAGTCCTAATCATAATGCTGACACTATGCTTTGATTCTTTAGTAAAACACCAATGATGACACAATATCTTCATTCAAATAATTTTATATACAGTCCCAGTTGCTATTGGGGAAATATAAATATGTATGCAAAAGTGTTATGTCAGTTATATTTTATTAATATTGGCAAACTATGGCTTCATGGAAGAACATATTTTCCCAGGATTTACTTTTCACCTCCAGGATTCTGATATATCCTTTCTATGATCCTTCTAACACCCATGGCTCCTACTTAAGATACCATTTTTAGAACTATAAACAACTTTCAGTAATAAAATACACTTTTTTTCCTGAAAATGATCAATGAGAGCATTGGAATTTAATCATGGAGTTGTTTTCCATTTCACTAAATTCTATTAACTGCACTGTAATTTTCAGTGGCAACCCTTATTGCCTAATAACCTCCTTCAGCGTATCAGATATAAGCTAAAATAAACCTCTTGTTCACAAGATTACTTCCCTCTTAATTTATGAAAACAGATTGATGTGCTTTAGACTTTAAGAATATCGATGTTTTAGGGACAGCTGGTGGCTCAGTAGGTTGAGCATTTGACTCTAGATTTTGGCTCAGGTCATGATCTCATATTTCTGAAATCAAGCCCTGCATCTGGCTTTATGCTGGGCATGGAGCCTCCTTGGGATTCTCTCTCTGTCCCTCCATCATGTGTGCATGTGCTCTCTCTCTCTCTCTCTCTCTCTCAAAATAAATTAAAAAATTAAAAAAAAAATAAAACTGGCATTGATGCTTAAAAAAAAGAATATCAATGTTTTAAAGGCACAGGGGTGAATTGTGCTTTCTGAAATAAGGCATGAAACTCATGTTCATATTTATTTGTATTATTTTTATTATAGAACTTAACTCTTTTTGAAATTGAAATATTTTTACTCTTTTATTAATAAGAATGGGAAATGAAATCTAGATGCTGAAAACATTCACTTGTTTTCATATTTCCTCCCAGAAAGAATATGAAATAATTATGGATTTAAATATATCATAGGAAAATTGGATATTAATGAAAGATATTGTATGTAGTCATCAATGATTGAATAATCAATGCTTTGGGTTGGTAAAGTAGCTTTTTTCTTTCCACAAAGCACTTGATTTAAGAAATTACTATTAGACATTTATTGGGGTTTAAGGAAATCCCTCTCTCTTTCCAAAGATCAGCAATAAAGCTGAGTTTAAAAAAATGTCACAATGAGAAGAAAAGCATCTTTTTATTCATGTTCTGTATGTGACATGTATCAAAAATAATCACAAAACTGGGGCACCTAGGTGGTTCAGTCAGTTAAGTGTCCGACTTCAGCTCAGGTCATGATCTGGTGGTTTGTGAGTTCGGGCTCATGTCGGGCTCCATGCTGACAGCTCGGGACCTGGAACCAGCTTCTGATTCTGCGTCGCCCTCTCTCTTTCTGCCCCTCCACCGCTCATGCTCTCTCTCTCAAAAATAAATAAACATTAAAAAAGTAATAATCACAAAACTGTAAGTAGTCTTTATTACCCCATTTTATACTTGTAGAATTAAAGGTCAGAAAAGTTGAGTAACTTACTTACCATCAAACTGTTGTAGTAATGGAACCAGGATTAAAACACAAATCTTTTTCATACTCATGCTGCTCAATACATTCATTACGCACACGTTCACACAGTACATGCACACACACATACACACATGCACACATACAGTTGCTCACACGTATGCATACCACCCACACACACTTGTGCACACACGTCATCATCACCTATGTTCAGAAACACTATAAGAGGGATGTTTTAGCAGCATTCAAAGTAAAGATAAATGGGGCTAGAACATAGGAGAAATGGATTTCTAGTAAGGATATTAGACTAGACCTCTAAATTTTAATATTCTTATCCACTCAAATCCTGGAATGTGTCATTTGACTCAGAGAGGACACTATTGACTCAGTTTGAGAGTTGTACATTTTAAAGCAAAATATGGTGTTAGATAAATATTTAGTAACTGGATGGAGATGTATTCAGAAACAGACTATGTAAATCTAGTACAGAACACCCCAGAATATTGATCCCATTATTTGATTAAATAATTGCCATTTAGTTAATAACTGTAACCAAAATGTTATACCTATACTGTGTAGTATTATTGGTCATAATTTAAAATGTTAAATAAATGTGAATAATATATTAAATACACTGTGCCAAAGAAATAATCTAAAACAGGGCACACATTTTAGTCTTAAGGGATTCATTAAGGTACCATCCATATGACTTGGGAATAGGAAAACTTTTCCTTTGGTCTGGAAAGGACATTTGTAAAAGTGAGTTGTGAAACTGAACATAATTATAGAATTAAATAGAACCTATAACTTTTCCTTACAGGCAGTAGGTGTTTAGTATACCATTGGCGAAAACTTCAATGAATAACAAAGACAGTAAATTAGGCTACTGTTCTTTGGCCAATGAAATATTTACTAAGATTAAAAGTTCATTGTTCATGGGCAAAATATTTCCTGAGATTTCATTTTATTTTTATTTTTTTATTTTTTTAAAATTTTATTTGAGAGAGAGAGCACAAACAGGGAAAGGGAAGGGGGAGGGGGTACAGAGGATCTGAGGCAGGCTCCTCACTGACAGCAGCAAGCCAGAGGCTGCGCTTGAACCCACAAACAGCGAGATCATGCCCTGAGCGATTCAGACTCTGAACTGAAATCATGCCCTGAGCCAAAGCTGAAGTCTCAACTTACTCAGCCTCTCAGGCACCCCCTCCAGAGATTTTATTTTAAAAGGTATTTTCTAAGAATGTTTTATTTTGTAAGCACATGAATAAAATCAGCAAATCTTACATTTTAGTTATTAGTCAATACTAATCTTTAGCAAACTACTGTAATTATCTTAAGAGCATGTTCCACTTTTGATCGTTTTGAGCAAAACTAATCACAAACCCTCAAGAGTCACTATTGCCTATTTCCTCATAGAGGATTTATTTGAGAATAGTGCAAGTTTTCCCTCTCCTTAACTTGCCCTTAGAATAGTATTTAAAAATAATATTGCAGAGAAAAAAAAAAGATCTTTCTAGCTTATATCTCAGATGACTGAGATTTTTAAACACTCTAAAACATGCCATGTGGAAAAAAAAATCTTAAATTGAATTTTGCTAAGACAGTGTGGTTTCATTAACTCTGATGAAAAATAAAGTAAAAGGGGAGTTTGCCTTAGAGAGATTCAGAATCAATCTTATTTTAATGGCAACTGCTCAGTGGCTTGTAGAAAATAAATTTATCTTATTTTGGAACAACAGTAAGTACGTAATAGAAAATAAAGTTAAGCTCGACTCTAAAATAAGACAGCAATGCTGCCTGGCTGGCAACATAACAGAAGTAAACATTCAGCTCAGATCTGTTGTATTGTTAATCTACTTCCTCTTTACAAAATTGTCAATATCTGCGGCAGAAGTTGGGGTGTCGTAGGCTGACTTCTGTAGTCAGCAGCCTGGTTGAAGAATGAAATGACCTCACCTCAGAATATGATTTGTTTGCTTATGTTGCTTGGAGTGGAAATAAATCTTACTTCTCATTTAAGCTTTAATATTTTTATATGGAATATGTAAAAATGTTTTAGAAATTCAATATCTCTCCCTGTTTGTTTATACTTCTCAAATAATTACAATTTTCCCCCTAGGTGAGTCAACGTAAGTTGCAGCAGCTACAATCTTTAATTTGCATAAATGTTAACAGCAAAGTTTTATTGAGTTTTGGTGACATCCAAGGCATCTCATGCAGGCTAGAAATTGGAGATGCATAGAAAACTTGTGCATGAGGGGAGTCTAACTTAGCAAAAAGAAATGTGTTTAGCAAAAGACACATAGCAGTTACAGGAACTGGGCCCTAAGAGCCAGGTTGAGGAAGAGCCCTTGACCTTTGCTATGGAGAAGTGAGGCTGGTCCATTGAGACAGAAGCCTGAGCTCTTACTGTCTCCAGTCAGGGACATTCACGGCAATTCTTGTTTTATTGGAGCACCCTTCCTGCTGCTTGCTTCTTCATGTTTGCTTTTTTAGAATTCCTCTTAGAACTTCATTTTGGCATCTTGTATTCCCTCCAAGTAATCAATGTTCACTCCTGAGAACCTTGGTTTTTTGTCTCTGCAGTACATTCATATTCTGGTTTATCTTACAATCCAAATGAGATTAACATATTTCTGTGGCTTTTGAATGTGATTGAGAAGGAAAATATCTTAGAAGGATAATCACCCTTGAAGGACCAACTAAACTTTCAACATACATCCATTATGCGTGGATATATATCCATATGTAAGATTTTGGCCACTCAAAACCAAGTAAGTAGTAAGACATTAAAAAGATTGGGGACACATAATGAACCACATGGATTAAAAAAGCGAGCAGATGTTTAATATTAGTATTAAATTTAATACTAAAGTGTTTAATATTAAGATGACTCAACACAGCAATCGAAATCTTTCTTACTGACTGTGGGCCCAGCCCACCTACTTTCCTAACTAAAACAGAGACAAACAATGCATGGAGGGGACTGGGTTGTTTAATCAGATTTCTGTCCCCAAAGCTTCACCTTTTCTTTGGGAAATCTTTGTGATCCTGTAAGCTGTACCCTGTGAAGATGCTCCTACATTTACCAGCCTTTAAGGATTAGGGGTTGATTACATTGAGAGAGATGGCAGGATTGTTGTACTTTATTGTATCTTTTATCTGAGGGAATGATAGTCAATCCATGAGAAAATATGGAGAGCAAGGAACATACTTTATTAGTATTTGGGGAAAATGAAAGGATATTTTTAATAAAATAAATTACTTTCCAAAAACTCTTAAATGAACATACCACACTGTTTTTAAATTTAAATTTAATTTTATTTTAGCAGGCAGAGGGCAATTACATTGACCTCAGAAGCTTTGGATACTTTAGGCTTGTGTGGATGTTCAACGATGTTTTGGGACACAGTTTTTCTCTATGTCCTTATTGTCATCCTTCTAAAAAAAATTGGGAGATTTTTATTAAACTCAATTCCTCTGAAAAAGCAATGGTATTTAGTTGTCAAAGCATCTGCCATCTGTCACTATGACATATCTCGTGTGAACGAATTAAAAACTCCTGAGTCCCATCAAAGTCTCTTTTGCTCTCAAGCTGGTTGTTGTCATGATTCCATGTTCAAACTCACAATTACTTGGGTGATTTATTGTTTGAAACTTTACGGTTTATTCATGTATCTGGTAGTCTCTCTTCTTTCTGTGTTATCTCTAGTTTATCTCTTTATCTTCGGTGTGTATTCCTAAGTGTTGTTATGCATGTACATATTCACTGAGATACACAGGCACATGTATACTGTTTCAGTGAACCCAGATTATTCAAAGACCTAAATTATACAAGGAGGGGAATTTGTTTCTGCTCATTAGATTGTCTTCTTGAAAAAGATCTATCTCAACATTGAAGCTGCAGGATGTTTGTACTTATCAGCCATGCTTCTCACTGTGGTTCATGTGCGGGTTCAGCCCTTGATTTGGCTGGAATGTACCCCTGCTGTCCTTGCTACTTTTAAATTCTGTTTTCTGGACTCTCACTACATGCCTCTCCCCCGTTCTGGCTTCACTTTCTGTGTTCTCTGCTGGTATTTCTGGGCTTTGATGAAGAATGGATTCGTATCGTTGCCATTCTTCTGTCTTAAATTTAAATATTCATAAGGATGTGATAATATTGAGAAAATAGCAAAAGTGTGTTGTTTTATTTTATTTTTTTCTAACTTTCTTGACCCTTCAGTGTTTTAGACTGTTCTTATGTACAAGAAAGAAAAGGGAAATAGTTCTGTTATTTTAATACAAAACTGAAATCCATGAAAGACAATGCAAACTCCACGACCGGTCAAGGGATAACTTTGTGAAGATTTTAATAGCTAAAGACTATTAGCAAAATCAGTGTTTTGGAGGGAAGGTGCTGCTGTTAATGGTGATGATTGTAGCAGTAGCAGAAGCAGCAACAGCAAGAGTAGTAATAGTAATGGACAGAGTCAGAGAAGAGGAGCTGGGGCAGGAAACGATTATACCTGCTGGTTGTATTAAAGGCAATTCAGTAAATTGAGGCTTACACCACGTCAGCTGGTTCCTTTTGCCCATTCACAGCCTCTCCCATGATCACACTTCCTCTCAACATCCTGTCTCCAGCCACACCTCCAAGAATTCCTCTTTTTCCAAGGCTTCCTCTACCAGAAGACAGTGTTTTTAGGGACCCTTTTTGTGGCTCTGCATCGGAGTTAACTTAAAGCCGTAGGCAATGATGTGTTTGAAAAAGAAACTGTAATAAAGACAGTCTTTCAGCAAGTGGTGCTGGGAAAACTGGACAGCGACACACAGAAGAATGAAACTGAACCACTTTCTTACACCATACACAAAAATAAACTCAAATTGGATGAAAGACTAAGTGTAAGACAGGAAGCCATCAAAATCCTCGAGGAGAAAGCAGGAGAAAACCTCTTTGACCTTGGCCACAGCAACTTCTTACTCAACACGTCTCTAGAGGCAATGGAAACAAAAGCAAAAATGAACTACTGGGACCTCATGAAAATAAAAAGCTTCTGCACAGCGAAGGAAACAATCAGCAAAATTAAAGGCAACCGACAGAATGGGAGAAGATATTTGAAAATGACATATCAAGTAAAGGGTTAGTATCCAAAATCTACAAAGAACTTATCAAACTCGACACCCAAAAAACAAACAATCCAATGAAGAAATGGGCAAAAGACATGAATAGACACTTCTCCAAAGAAGACATCCAGATGGCCAACTGACACATGAAAAATATGCTCAGCATCACTCATCATCCGAGAAATACAAATCAAAACCACAATGAGATACCACCTTTCACCTGTCAGAATAGCTAACACAACTCAGGCAACAACAGATGTTGGTGAGGATGCAGAGAAAGAGAATCTCTTTTGCATTGTTGGTGGGAATGCAAGCAGGTGCAGCCACTCTGGAAAACAGTATGGAGGTTCCTCAAAAAACTAAAAATAGAACTACCCTACGACCCAGCAATTGAACTACTAGGCATTTATCCAAGGGATACAGGTGTGTTGTTTCTTTTTTTTTTTTTTAATTTTTTTTTCAACGTTTATTTATTTTTGGGACAGAGAGAGACAGAGCATGAACGGGGGAGGGGCAGAGAGAGAGGGGACACAGAATCGGAAACAGGCTCCAGGCTCCGAGCCATTAGCCCAGAGCCCGACGCGGGGCTCGAACTCACAGACCGCGAGATCGTGACCTGGCTGAAGTCGGACGCTTAACCGACTGCGCCACCCAGGCGCCCCCCAGGTGTGTTGTTTCAAAGGGACACATGCACCCCCATGTTTATAGCAGCACTATCAACAATAGTGAAAGTATGGAAAGAGCCCAAATGTCCATCGATGGATGAATGGATAAAGAAGATGTGGGATACATATACAATGGAGTATTACTCAGCAATCAGAAAGAATGAAATCTTGCTATTTGCAACTACATGGATGGAACTGGAGGGTATTATGCTAAGTGAAATTAGTCAGAGAAAGACAAAAATCATATGACTTCACTCGTATGAGGACTTTAAGAGACAAAACAGATGAGCATAAGGGAAGGAAACAAAAATAATATAAAAACAGGGAGGGGGACAAAACAGAAGAGACTCATAAATATGGAGAACAAACTGAGGGTTACGGAAGGGGTTGTGGGAGGGGGGATAGGCTAAATGTGTAACGGGCACTAAGGAATCTACTTCTGAAATCATTGTTGCACTATACGCTAACAAATTTGGATGTAAAGTTAGTTTTTTGGATGTAAATTTAAAAAAAGTAAAAAATAAAATTAAAAAAAAAGAAAAAGAAAATGCAGAATCTGTGGATTCTTGCCATTACCCAAAATGGAAGATGCCTATAAGAGAAGCAGATGGAGATGGTGAAAAAGCAAAAGATTTGGTATTAGAATAAAACATATTCAAATTCTGACTCTACCACTTCTGCCTATGAGACTTAAACAATCACTTAACTTCTATAAGCCTCAGTTTTCTACTTCTAAAATGGGGAATATAATGCCTCTGTGTAACTTTCCTTGTGAGGATTAATTGATGCATACAAAGTAGTACATGGTATAACTATTTCTCTCTAGCTTTCCATCTATCCATCTATTTATCAATTGATCTATCTATGTGTCCATCTATTTAATCACCCATCTCCAGACGATGCCCACAGGAAGATAGTATTCAGGAGCACTGCAAAAATGCTTGAACAGAAGGACAGCTGGGATTTTAATTTCTGTTTACTTGTTTTTCACTTTGCACTGAGGGGAAGAATTACCTGCTTAATGGCTGCATACTGAAGTCTCATCCTTCTTCCTGCTGGGAAAGGTGACACTGACAGTGGAAATTTTCTATGATTCTCATCACTTTTTTGTGTTTTTGATTAATTATTCAGTCAACAACATTTTCCTTACTGAATTATGCATCTTATTTCCTTTATCTCCTTTTGCCCATGAAGTTCATTGTTAGATTTAATTATAATTGCTTTATAATCACTGTGTTATGGCATTAATTGATATCACATCGAGCCACTAACAATGTTATTTTGCATAAAACTCATCAAATCTCAGGGATCACACATGGCCTATTGTTGGTCTGTGGTTGCCTGTCTCGCTCTTCTCTGGCTATTACTTTTTTTTTTTTTCTTTCTGATAGATTTCAAAAGGCTTTTTAATAGCTTAGAAGTCCTTAAATTATTTTCTGCTCACCATAGGATCATCTACTTACACTGTCTTGTGAATCTCACTTTCTTATCTGAAGTCTCTGTCTCTCAAAAGACATTTATTACCTTATTATCCCTAAATGCCTTAGGCCAGTGGTCAGGAAACTGATCATTGAGTTGAATGAGGCAAATGGCCTATATTTGTATAGCCTTTGACCTAAAATTGATTATTACATTTACATTTCTTTACAAGTTGTAAGGAGCAAATAAAGACAAATAATGGGGCAGAAAGCATACCTGGCCTACAAAGCATTAGTATTTATCACTTGATCCATTATACAAAAAAGTTTGCCAACCACTAGAATAGGCTCATCATTAGCCTTTCTATTCATAGAAAACTAGAGAGAAAACGAAATACAGAGTGATAGTTCTATTTTGTGTTCTCCTTCAGGACTTTTCATCACCAACTCTTAAACTCCATGTTGGTTATTCCATTACGGAGTTTTATTACCTGCACTTCCATGTCTAACTCTTCTTATTTATTAAAAAATATTTTTGTTTTGGATTGAACTCATGTTTAAGCGCAATAAGTAGAAGAAAAGGCATAGGACTGTGTTCAAGGAGACTTGATTATTTGTTTCATCTTCATTTGTTTTTTTTTTAATTTATATATGAAATTTATTGTCAAATTGGTTTCCATACAACACCCAGTGCTCATCCCAAAAGGTGCCCTCCTCAATACCCATCACCCACCCTCTCCTCCCTCCCACCCCCCATCAACCCTCAGTTTGCTCTCAGTTCTTCAACAGTCTCTTATGCTTTGGCTCTCCCCACTCTAACCTCTTTTTTTTTTTTCCTTCCCCTCCCCCATGGGTTCCTGTTAAGTTTCTCAGGATCCACATAAGAGTGAAACCATATGGTATCTGTCTTTCTCCGTATAGCTTATTTCACTTAGCATCACACTCTCCAGTTCCATCCACGTTGCTACAAAAGGCCATATTTCATTTTTTCTCATTGCCACGTAGTATTCCATAGTGTATATAAACCACAATTTCTTTATCCATTCATCAGTTGATGGACATTTAGGCTCTTTCCATAATTTGGCTATTGTTGAGAGTGCTGCTATAAACATTGGGGTTCAAGTGCCCCTATGCATCAGTACTCCTGTGTCCCTTGGATAAATTCCTAGCAGTGCTATTGCTGGGTCATAGGGTAGGTCTATTTTTAATTTTCTGAGGAACCTCCACACTGCTTTCCAGAGTGGCTGCACCAATTTGCATTCCCACCAACAGTGCAAGAGGGTTCCCGTTTCTCCACATCCTCTCCAGCATCTAGAGTCTCCTGATTTGTTCATTTTGGCCACTCTGACTGGTGTGAGGTGATACCTGAGTGTGGTTTTGATTTGTATTTCCCTGATAAGGAGCGACGCTGAACATCTTTTCATGTGCCTGTTGGCCATCCGGATGTCTTCTTTAGAGAAGTGTCTATTCATGTTTTCTGCCCATTTCTTCACCGGGTTATTTGCTTTTCGGGTGTGGAGTTTGGTGAGCTCTTTATAGATTTTGGATACTAGCCCTTTGTCCGATATGTCATTTGCAAATATCTTTTCCCATTCCGTTGGTTGCCTTTTAGTTTTGTTGGTTGTTTCCTTTGCTGTGCAGAAGCTTTTTATCTTCATAAGGTCCCAGTAATTCACTTTTGCTTTTAATTCCCTTGCCTTTGGGGATGTGTCGAGTAAGAGATTGCTACGGCTGAGGTCAGAGAGGTCTTTTCCTGCTTTCTCCTCTAGGGTTTTGATGGTTTCCTGTCTCGCATTCAGGTCCTTTATCCATTTTGAGTTTATTTTTGTGAATGGTGTGAGAAAGTGGTCTAGTTTCAACCTTCTGCATGTTGCTGTCCAGTTCTCCCAGCACCATTTGTTAAAGAGACTGTCTTTTTTCCATTGGATGTTCTTTCCTGCTTTGTCAAAGATGAGTTGGCCATACGTTTGTGGGTCTAGTTCTGGGGTTTCTATTCTATTCCATTGGTCTATGTGTCTGTTTTTGTGCCAATACCATGCTGTCTTGATGATGACAGCTTTGTAGTAGAGGCTAAAGTCTGGGATTGTGATGCCTCTTGCTTTGGTCTTCTTCTTCAAAATTACTTTGGCTATTCGGGGCCTTTTGTGGTTCCATATGAATTTTAGGATTGCTTGTTCTAGTTTCGAGAAGAATGCTGGTGCAATTTTGATTGGGATTGCATTGAATGTGTAGATAGCTTTGGGTAGTATTGACATTTTGACAATATTTATTCTTCCAATCCATGAGCAGGGAATGTCTTTCCATTTCTTTAAATCGTCTTCAATTACCTTCATAAGCTTTCTATAGTTTTCAGCATACAGATCCTTTACATCTTTGGTTAGATTTATTCCTAGGTATTTTATGCTTCTTGGTGCAATTGTGAATGGGATCAGTTTCCTTATTTGTCTTTCTGTTGCTTCATTGTTAGTGTATAAGAATGCAACTGATTTCTGTACATTGATTTTGTATCCTGCAACTTTGCTGAATTCATGGATCAGTTCTAGCAGACTTTTGGTGGAGTCTAGCGGATTTTCCATGTATAATATCAAGTCATCTGCAAAAAGCGAAAGCTTGACTTCATCTTTGCCAATTTGGATGCCTTTGATTTCCTTTTGTTGTCTGATTGCTGATGCTAGAACTTCCAGCACTATGTTAAACAACAGCGGTGAGAGTGGGCATCCCTGTCGTGTTCCTGATCTCAGGGAAAAAGCTCTCAGTTTTTCCCCGTTGAGGATGATGTTAGCTGTGGGCTTTTCATAAATGGCTTTGATGATCTTTAAGTATGTTCCTTCTATCCCGACTTTCTCAAGGGTTTTTATTAAGAAAGGGTGCTGGATTTTGTCAAAGGCCTTTTCTGCATCGATTGACAGGATCATATGGTTTTTCTCTTTTTTTTGTTGTTAATGTGATGAATCACGTTGATTGATTTGCGAATGTTGAACCAGCCTTGCATCCCAGGAAGGAATCCCACTTGATCATGGTGAATAATTCTTTTTATATGCCGTTGAATTCGATTTGCTAGTATCTTATTGAGAATTTTTGCATCCATATTCATCAGGGATATTGGCCTGTAGTTCTCTTTTTTTACTGGGTCTCTGTCTGGTTTGGGAATCAAAGTAATACTGGCTTCATAGAATGAGTCTGGAAGTTTTCCTTCCCTTTCTATTTCTTGGAATAGCTTGAGAAGGATAGGTATTATCTCTGCTTTAAACGTCTGGTAGAACTCCCCTGGGAAGCCATCTGGTCCTGGACTCTTATTTGTTGGGAGATTTTTGATAACCGATTCAATTTCTTCGCTGGTTATGGGTCTGTTCAAGCTTTCTCTTTCCTCCTGATTGAGTTTTGGAAGAGTGTGGGTGTTCAGGAATTTGTCCATTTCTTCCAGGTTGTCCAATTTGTTGGCATATAATTTTTCATAGTATTCCCTGATAATTGCTTGTATCTCTGAGGGATTGGTTGTAATAATTCCATTTTCATTCATGATTTTATCTATTTGGGTCATCTCCCTTTTCTTTTTGAGAAGCCTGGCTAGAGGTTTGTCAATTTTGTTTATTTTTTCAAAAAACCAACTCTTGGTTTCGTTGATCTGCTCTACAGTTTTTTTAGATTCTATATTGTTTATTTCTGCTCTGATCTTTATTATTTCTCTTCTTCTGCTGGGGTTAGGCTGCCTTTGCTGTTCTGCTTCTATTTCCTTTAGGTGTGCTGTTAGATTTTGTATTTGGGATTTTTCTTGTTTCTTGAGATAGGCCTGGATTGCAATGTCTTTTCCTCTCAGGACTGCCTTCGCTGCGTCCCAAAGCATTTGGATTGTTGTATTTTCATTTTCGTTTGTTTCCATATATTTTTTAATTTCTTCTCTAATTGCCTGGTTGACCCACTCATTCGTTAGTAGGGTGTTCTTTAACCTCCATGCTTTTCGAGGTTTTCCAGACTTTTTTCTGTGGTTGATTTCAAGCTTCATAGCATTGTGGTCTGAAAGGATGCATGGTATGATTTCAATTCTTGTAAACTTATGAAGGGCTGTTTTGTGACCCAGTATGTGATCTATCTTGGAGAATGTTCCATGTGCACTCGAGAAGAAAGTATATTCTGTTGCTTTGGGATGCAGAGTTCTAAATATATCTGTCAAGTCCATCTGATCCAATGTCTCATTCAGGGCCCTTGTTTCTTTATTGACCGTGTGTCTAGATGATCTATCCATTTCTGTAAGTGGGGTGTTAAAGTCCCCTGCAATTACCACATTCTTATCAATAAGGTTGCTTATGTTTATGAGTAATTGTTTTATATATTTGGGCGCTCCGGTATTCAGCGCATAGACATTTATAATTGTTAGCTCTTCCTGATGGATAGACCCTGTCACTATTATATAATGTCCTTCTTCATCTCTTGTTACAGCCTTTAATTGAAAGTCTAGTTTGTCTGATATAAGTATGGCTACTCCAGCTTTCTGTTGGCTTCCAGTAGCATGATAAATAGTTCTCCATCCCCTCACTCTTAATCTAAAGGTGTCCTCAGGTCTAAAGTGAGTCTCTTGTAGACAGCAAATAGATGGGTCTTGTTTTTTTATCCATTCTGATACCCTGTGTCTTTTGGTTGGTGCATTTAATCCATTTACATTCAGTGTTATTATAGAAAGATATGGGTTTAGAGTCATTGTGATGTCTGTATGTTTTATGCTTGTAGTGATGTCTCTGGTACTTTGTCTCACAGGGTCCCCCTTAGGATCTCTTTAGGGCTGGTTTAGTGGTGACAAATTCCTTCAGTTTTTGTTTGTTTGGGAAGACCTTTAT
>NW_024412404.1:46382888-46439242 GCF_014898765.1 Herpailurus yagouaroundi
AGTTCTCTAATTTTCCCCTCATACTCCTGGATTTTTTTATCTCTCTTTTTCTCAGCTTCCTCTTTTTCCATAACTTTATCTTCTAGTTCACCTATTCTCTCCTCTGCCTCTTCAATCCGAGCCGTGGTGGTTTCCATTTTGTTGTGCATTTCGTTTAAAGCGTTTTTCAGCTCCTCGTGACTGTTCCTTAGTCCCTTGATCTCTGTCGCAAGAGATTCTCTGCTGTCAGCTATACTGCTTTCAAGCCCAGCGATTAATTTTATGACTATTATTCTAAATTCACTTTCTGTTATATTATTTAAATCCTTTTTGATCAGCTGTTTCATCTTCATTTGTTGTGCGACCTTGTTTGAGGTCATTTATACCTGTAATCCTTAGATTCATCATCTGTAAAATGGAGGAAGTTGACAGCATGGTGTTGAAAGTACTTTACAGCTCTAACTTTTTAGAATTAACTCAGGTAAAATGCAATAATCTTTAAATTGATAAAGCCCTATTGCTGTATGAGTGAGACCTGAGAATTTGGGGTAACCATAGGGACAGAATGCTCAGAACTCCATTTTTGCACAATTTAAATTATAGGAAATCTTTTCATTTTATAGAACTGACGTCAGCTTCTTGTAACTTCTGCCTGTTGGTAACAGTTCTATCCTCTCAGGACACATAGAATTAGAATATACAGCAAACATTAGAACTCATCCAACATGTTCAGATCTTTCTTTTACATGTGAAACAGCCTTACTGTCTTAATTTTTTTTTTTAATTTTATTTTAGAGAGAGGAAAACCATAAGCACACATGTAGCAGGGGACAGGGGCAGAGGGAGAGTGGGAGAGAGGGAGAGAGAGAAGAAGAGAGGGAAAAAGGAAGAGAGGGAGAGAGAGAGAGAGAGAAAGAGAGAGAGAGAGAGAGGGAATCCCAAGCAGGCTCTGTGCTTTCAGAATGGAGCCCAATGTGGGGCTCTATCCCACCACCCTGGAATCATGATCAGGAGTTGTATGCTCAAACAACTGAGCCACCCAGGAGCCCCAGCTTTAGTGTATTTGAATCATTCAACAAGTGGGTGATTTAGAGATCCAGTCACTCTGCTACAAGAAAACTATAATATATCTCAGTCCTCTTGAAAAATGTCTCTGATGTCTATATTTCAGAAGAGATTATATAGACATGAGATATATGACAATCATTCAAATATATGAGAATGGACAGTAGACAAACTGTATGCTTACTTTCTCTAGGACATTTTTTTAACAAAGTTTGTCTGAAATATTTCATTCTTGGACTATCATGGTTCTTTTGGAGAAGATCATCTTGAAGACATGGCCATTAGTTGATGCATAAACAGGACCAGGGCAATCAGGGGCTCCTTCCCATCTCTCCTGTTTTTGGAATGTATTCCCCACCTACAGTTCTCATGCTATTGGCTGTTTCCAGGATGTAGCCTTGAGAGAATAGGTGGTGTTAAGACCATCACTGAATATGTGACTGAACACAGTTAAGGCTTCTATATAAACTTTAAGATTCTAGCAGAAAAGTGTGGAGATCTATTCATCTTGCAACCACCTAAGACAAGCTTCATAGGTAAGTTCTCTTGCTTATTAAACCTGTCTCCTACCAATCTAGAGTGGCCTGCATGTTTTTTTTTTTTTTTGTCTCTATTTGCCTTCCATGCATGGAGGACAGTTTCAAATTTCACCTGGGAATCCCCAAGGTTGTGAATCAACTGGGTACCACCAAGAAATCCAGTCTTCCTAGTAGTACCATTGCTTAAGTTACTCAGTAAGTTTAATCATTTTGTAGAACCCTGAATCAGAGTAAAGAAAATCTTGGGAGTTAATTTTATTAAATCCTAGACAGGAAGTCATTTACTTTTTGTTAATATTTCCAATATTATAAACTCAATGATGTTTCTCAGTCTTTCATTAGGAAACAAATTGAAGAAACATTTTAATTATAAAATAAAAAATAAAATAATAAAATAACAAAATAATATCATCCCTGCTTTACCATTTCAAATTCTCCAGTTCAGTTACCTAGAAGAAACCTGTTTTTAATTACTCATGTGCAGTTTTCTTGTCATTCATGTATTTATAATACTATGTCTATGTGTTTTTGCTTTATTATGCATTATCTGTTGATATTATGTTATTATAGAGGAAGATTAAGCATTATCACATACTTAACAACTCCTCTCTAGTTCCTATTTTTCCTATTCTGTCAATAGATTTAACAAAATTTATTTAAATAGTGGCAATATTTACATCAGTATGCCTCTGTACATATTATTTTCTAAAGAGCCAACACACTAAGCTCATGTTTATTTTCTTGTCAGTTGCATAATTTTAACATGCCCATTATAAGTTATTTCTACCATTACCATTATATATGACTATTTTTTCCAAATGGCTCAAATATTTCTAAAAATCATTAATTCAGTTTTTATTTCCCCTGAGCCCTCTCCCTTAAGTTTGCATTGTCCAGCCAAATACTAGAATCTTTATGATTACTTTTTTTATTATTATTATTTTAAGGTTATTCACTTTTGAGAGACAGAGAGAGACAAAGCATGAGTGGGGGAGGGGCAGAGAGAGAGGAAGAAATTGAATCTGAAGCAGGCTCCAGGCTCTGAGCTGTCAGCACAGAGTGCAACACGGGGCTTGAACTCACAAACCGTGAGCTGAAGTTGGACGCTTAACCGACTGAGCCACCGAGGCGCCCCTCTACTGATTACTTTAGATCTGTTACATCTCTCTTATATTCTGAAAGTTGGACACTCTTTTTTAGTTATTAACTCATTTTGGTGGTGTTCCTCCTCAGTAGCATCTTGACAAAGAAGCATAGAAGCATAAAACAAAAGCAATACGAAATAAATAAAAACAACAGAAAGAGTGATTGCATGTCTACATGATATTTTCTGTTTTCCCATTTAATGAGAGTTTGGATGAATACATAGCTCTAAGCTGAAATTAATTTTCCTGCCTAATATTTGAAGTCATGGCTCCATAGTCTTTAGCATACAATTCTAACAGAGGAATACTGATACCCTTTGATTCCATATTGATCTTGCTATCTCAAAGCCTACAGAATCTTTTATTCATCACTGGCATTCTGAAATTCTACAAATATATGCCTTGGTTTGGATTTATTTTTTTCACTTCAGTGAATTTATTGGGCTTTTTTATTCTCAATTTGAATGCCATTCAGCTTTGGAAAATTTGCAATTTTTTTTTCGTAAAGACCATCATTTTCAATCAGAGGTCCATGGTAATTTTTTTTTTTTTATTTCCCATTATGCTTATTGAAAACTATATTTTTATTCAACCCTATTCTTTCTGGTTTGATGATCTGGAGGCATTGCCAGGCATGATGGCAGTGGTTTCCAAACTCACTCTAACTGTTCTCTACCTTATGCTATACACATTATCTTCTCATGTCTTAAGTTCTCTTTCTGTTTTCCTTCAATTTTTCCAAATCCCACTACCCAACAAGGTCCAGCTTCAGCCCCATTCTGCTAAGAAATCCTCTTACCATTCTAGTCCTTCTTTCTCTCTTCTTCTTGGATCCTGTGGTAAGTTTCTCCCATTTGATCATCATTATATACATGGCAGTGGGAAGTAGCCTCTGAAAGTTCCTTGTACTGCTTATTTGAGTTCTCCATAGTCTGCTCTAAGTACTTTATTTGAATACTACAAATTGTGTAATGTTCCATGCGTGTTTTAACATTTAATCTTGTTTTCTTATTATAGTCAGTTCAGGGACTACAGGCTCTCGAGTACATACACCATATTATTTTACTTTGTTGATTTTTATTTCCAAACTTACATTACGCACTCCTTGTTGTTTTGTAGCCCCAAAGAACATTTTATGATTTTGAGATAATTTTACATTTTTGGAATCCTTGATTTCCCCCTTTGCTGTCATTTCTTTCATCTTGTTACAAAAGGATTTTAGGTGATTTAAAAAGCACAGAAACTACCGATGATAATAATGTTAATAAAAATCATGATACTTTAATGTTTTACTTTACTACAAAATATAAAGTTTTTCAGGGGACTTACACTTGAATGGATCCTCAGACATTTCATTAAAGAATAAATAATTTCAGCTACTTCAAACTCTTCCGGAGAAAGTATGGAATTTATTGCAAAGCACTTGAAATTTTCAGCGGAGGACAAAGTGAATGGGTTTTAAATACTTTAAAAATTTCAAATAAAAAAACTAAGGTCTTACCTCCTTGTGGCGACTGTAATCAATTTATGCTGCAGTAAGAAAGGTTGTTAAAACTTTGATATGATTCCTTCAGCACAGTATACATGCCATAAAATATGCCTATGTACGCAGAAAATATTTACTTCATTTATGTTGTGGACAGGACAAATGAGATTTTGTAAATCCCTCTGTTCTTCAATTTAAAAACATTTTAATTCAACTGCATTTTAAAATCAGCTTATCAAAGTATACATACAATAAAATTCAACAATTTGAAATCCACACTTCAGTGCCTTTTGACAAATGCCTACAATTAATTATGTGACTACTGCCAAAATAAGATAGAGAATATCCCTCACTCCAGGGTCCACTTTCTGTTCCTTCTCAGCCTCTGGAAGCTACTTTCTGTCACTATGGTTGTATCCTTTCTAGAATTTCATGTAAATGGAATCATATGGTTTGTAGTCTTTTATGTTTGATTTTTTCTTACTTAGCATCAAGCTTTTGAGATTCCTTCATGTCATTTCATGTACCAGTAGTTAATTCTTTTCTATTGCTGAATAGTGTTCACTTTATGGATACATCAGAGTTTTTTTATCATTCTCAAGTTGAAGAACGTTTGAGTTCTCTCCAGTCCTATTATTACCATTTTCATATAAGTCTCCATGTGAACATTGTTTTGTTTTATTTTGTTTTGTTTTCTCATATAGTTACTTACAAGTGGAATTACTGGTTAATTTTGTAATTTCAAAAAAAATTGTGAGAAACTGCAAAACCATTTTCCAAATTGATTGTACTATTTTTGCCTTCCCATCATCAAGATGTGAAGGTTCCATTTACTCTGCATTTTCCCCCAACACTTGACGTTGTTAAGTCTTCTGAATTTTAGCCATTCTGCTAAGGGCTCTCATTATGCTTTTAATTGTGTTTCCTAATGACTAATGGTAGAGTATAGTGCCTCTTTTTCTATGCCTAGTTTTTTCCATTTGCATATTTTCTTTGGTGAAATGTCTGTTCAAATATTTTGCCCATTTAACTTGGAAAGGATGATAGATCTAAATATAAAAACTAAAATTATCAAACTCTTAGAAAAAAAGGAGAAAATATTTGTGATTTGAATTAGGTCAAGATATCTTATATAGGACACGGAAGTATGAATCAATAAAAAAAGATAAGACTTCATCAGAATTAAAAACAAAAACAGAAACAAAAACAAAACAAAACAAAAATTTGCCTTTCCAAAGATGCTCTTCAGGAAACAAAAGAGTAAGTCACAGACTAGGAGAAAATACTTCCAAAACATATATGTGATAAAGTATATCCATAATGCATAAATAATTCTTATAACTATTAATAAGACATAGAACTTGATAAAAATATGTAACTCAACCCTAAACATAGCTTTAAAAATCGTTCTTATTAATTAATCAAAGAGGTTTAATTTCTAAAGCAATAATCTATTTTTGAAATATATCTAATTTTTTTCTTAAGATTTAAAATATACAATTTGTATTCCTTTTAAGTTCATTTACTTGCACTGAAATTTTAAAAAAGTTTAGTGTAATAGAATATGTTATGAAATTTAGTGTTTCCAAAACCCATTATAGGCATATTAACAGAAGAATGCATGAAGCAACGAGGGGTTTTCAAGCACAGGGGCTTCATATAGCCCCCTAATTGGGATCCAGGAGATACATTCCATCACAAACAAGTAAGTAGGAGATATAAATGCCAACTGCCTAATTTTTGTATTTTCAGAAAATCCTCATTTCCTATAACTTTACTTTGGAGAAATAGGTTGAATACTATTGAAGAGGAAAAGGAATTATGTGCTAGTTTTCAGAGATAAAAATGAAACATCAGACTTCTAGATTTCTGTTATCCTAAGGACAAATTTTTTTTTTCAAGTACCATGCTCACCCAAGATGACCAATACCCTAGGAAGAATAAATATCTCCTATGACAACCCCTAGGTAAAGATTAGACATGCCTGATTCACAGGCCTCTCCAGGAAAACATGTTCTATCAGAAAAGACAACAGAAAATGCTGTGTAAATAAGGGGAAAATTGTGAGTTTAATTTAGGAAATCTTAACTTTTATAAGACTAACTCTTGACTTCAAGAAGCCCTACCAAAATGCTCTTTCCAATCAATGCAGTATTCTCCCTGAAAGTAGATCTAGCTGGTACAAATGTCTTCTTCATGTTACATTTGAGCAGTAATTTATGGATATTGTCCTTCCATTCATGGATAGATATCAGCCTTTTTGGTAGGAACATAGTCAGCAAGAGAAGGATTGGCAGGATTCAGTGATAGTGGAGCAAAGATGATACTTGGTTCTCTATGCCAATTGCAATGTTTGGACTAAATCTTGAGGATTGAGGGGTTGTTAATTTTAGGAAGATAGATCTGGAAAGGGTAACATGTGAACTTGTCAGATGGAGTAGATGGAGGAAGGAGTAAGTAGAAATGAAGACACCAGAAGGAAGACCATTGTGTGAGCCAAAGAGAACATGGGGCCTGATTTTGGGAGGGTGAGTTTAAATTCAGTTTTGTGGTATAATCAACAGAATTTAATGACAATTTGTTAGTGGAGTTTGAGGAGGAAGGGTAAAAGAAAAGGTAATTTTCAGGGAAAATCCAAGAATTCTGATTATGGAAACTGGGTAGCTGGTGATGTCGTAAATCATGACTGAGAGTTCATAAAACAGTGTTAACGTGAACAGAAATGAGAGAAAAAGTGGTGGGAAGAAGCAGTTGTGAACGTTAATATTAGGTTTTCTGTTTTTTGTTTTGTTTTGTTTTGTTTTGTTTTTTTTAAGAGAAGCTAGGTGGGCTATCTAACAGATGGTGGTGAATTGTGTAAAAGTGGCTCTGCTTTTGGCCTCTGGGAAATGAAATTGGTATTTTGTAATTAAGTCACTCATGCAATTGTCATACTAGAAATTTCCAATAAAATTCCACAAATAACATGCTAATAAGAAGTGGTTAAAATGTCTTTCTGCATTATTAAAGACGTAAGGTGTACACAGTGAGGAGAGGCATGGCTAAATTAGTAATTCTACACCATTACTCTACTCTATTGGATACATTTATTTAAAGATGAGCTAAATAAAAATATTTAAAGTCAGTTATAAAGAAGAAACTGATGTTGGTCAATGAATTTAATGAAAATTGGCACAACCTCAGATAATTGATTTTTGACTCTGTGTATACTGCTTAAAGAAGTTCAACATTGCCTAGAACTTTGATTTGATGAGTTGAATAAGGAGTGAATGAATAGGTGAATAGATAAATTGACTGTTCCTGTTTATCTCCAGCAATTTTAACATGTATCTTTTCGAGTTGTCTCAAGCATTGCAGCGATGGGGCAGTTTCTCTTTTGCAAAGCTACCTATGGTATTTTGTGGCTTCTGAAATTATTACTTCTTCTTTATCTGAGGCAAAATTTGCCTTTATTCAGCAGTGATCCATCAACCAATTTTCAGATTACCAGACCAATATCAATTCACAGACAGTTCTATGTCTATATAAAGACTATTTGTGTTCTCTAAACATCACATTCTCTAGACAGATCATTTACATTCTTTAAAGAGTTGCCTTATTTTATAAAGAAGTTTTAAATTTATTTTGCATATGGATCAGATTTAAAATCCTTTCCTTATTTTTATTATCCTATGCAGGTTGTTTTATCTAGTTTGCTCTCAAGATAATATGACATGTCCAGAGCGTGGTCCCTTGATAGACATTCCTGGAGGACAGTGTAGTGTGGCATTGAGAGCATGGGCTCTAACATCAATATACCTAGCTGCAAAATAAGGATAACAATAGTAATCACATAATATTAATAATTAATAAATAATTTATTAATTTTAATTAATTAATAATCATGTGGAATGAATAATTCCATGTAAGTGAGTCTTACATGGAATGTTTTATGTAAAGTGTCTAGCACCATGCTTGACACAGAAAACCCACATAATTAAGAATTCTAAAACTCTCAAAGGATTAGATATATATTTTTCTTATTGTTCTGATGGTTGGACTACAAGTTCAACCATTAGGCCATCAGTGATCCCTTCAGCATATTTTATGAAATAAATTGTTCTGCAGCTCCTCTCTCTTTGACTTATGAACTTCTATTCTCTTTACTTTAAATTGAAAAACTTTTTAACAATGATACATTTCTTCTTGTTTGTTTCTCAAGTATCAATAATCACTCTCCCTCTAATCTGGATGCCATATGTATGATTTTGAGTGTTGATATTTTCTCTTTCCTCTGATACATGTCATCCTCATATTGTTAAATGTGCTTTCTAAACCTTCACCATGAAAAGGAAAGGCTATTTAAAAAGAAAGTTCTGTGATTTGGCAATGTAACTCTCATCAATTTGACATTGAACCTTGAAGGTAAGGTGAAAGAATTACCCATCCTTTTTGCCTGAAGTTCACTGAAGTTTCTATTCTCAATTCCATTTGTCATTTTAGATCTACCTCTGAAATTTTCCTTTCTAACACCAAAGCTTTTCATGCTACATTTAGGACTCTTTTAAAAATTCTATCCTGGCCCTACATTTGTTTTATATCTTAGAAATAGTGACATTATACCATAATTAAATCAATGTTTATCACAAAATTTTGTGATGTGTAAAAACACTTCTCTTATAGGAGTGACCTAAGTCTCCCAAAGTTCTAGACTGTAGTTTCAAAAACCTCATGAGATAATGTAAGAAAAGTGATAAGCTCAGTGGAAGCCATATAACTGGTGCGCGCGCGCGCGCACACACACACACACACACACACACACACACACTATATATATATATATATATATATATATATATATATATATATATATATATAATTTTTCATAATGAAACCTTAGGACATGTTTTTAGGGATAGATCTATATCATTACAACTCTTTTACCATTGTCACAAGAGAACTTGAACAGTTCACTGCAGAAAGACTTGTACAATGCACTTTGGTCATTTTTCTACCATAGTAAAGGTTTTTATGTGAACCAAAATGCATGAGATAGCAATTAGGTTGAAAACTGTTCTTGCAGATTTAGTAAAGCCTGGCAATTTCCTGATGTGTAATAGCATTTGTAGCCATTCTAATTAAGAGGCTTTACAAAAATCAAATAATTTTTTAACTGAAAAAACAAATGCCTTAAAGATGAGGAACTAATCTCTTCCCTGTGGTATATCATTGTGTAATTTTCTGGTTGCTCCATTCTTGGAGTTTTAGTACATTATTAGTGCTGGGGACAGAACTAATGTATGAAACTAGGTGGTTTTCAGCTCTTAAGAGGCAACCTCAGGAGAGCTTGGAAGATCCTTTTGAGACTTGGACGCAGAATCTATAAGTCTTATTTTTGGAAAATAGTTTATAAACATTTTTTTCGAAGTTTTCAAATTTCTTGTATTGGCTAATTTTTTCTTTAACATTAAACTGAGGGTTGTTTCCAATACATGAATGTAATAAACTCAGACTGCTCTGATTGAAGTTCTAACTTTTCATTTTAGCTATTCCTGTTACTAAAATTAAGAAACAAGTGTCTTAATTTCTTTTGTTCCCATATTTTACTTCTTAGAATAGGAAAACAGTTATATCTGCATTACATACCTCATAGCATTTTAGTATTAGAACTTACAGCATTCCTTAGAATGATTGGGTCTCTACTATTTCAAATGTTTTAGCTGAGGATGGAAGTACAGATTTATGCTTTCCATTACACAATACACTTTAGTCTTCTGTGCCTCCTTGTTTTAAATTCGGGCCAATTTTTCCAGCTCTTTGGGGTCTTTTATTCCATTGTTCACTGTTTCTTTAATAATATAGCATTCTCGGGGCGCCTGGGTGGCGCAGTCGGTTAAGCGTCCGACTTCAGCCAGGTCACGATCTCGCGGTCCGTGAGTTCGAGCCCCGCGTCAGGCTCTGGGCTGATGGCTCGGAGCCTGGAGCCTGTTTCCGATTCTGTGTCTCCCTCTCTCTCTGCCCTCCCCCGTTCATACTCTGTCTCTCTCTGTCCCAAAAATAAATAAAAACGTTGAAAAAAAAATTAAAAAAAAAAATAATATAGCATTCTCAGAACATAACCTCAGATGAATAAGTTCCTTGGGACCCAATTTCACATAGGAATCTGAAAATTATTACTATAGCACTTTAAATTTTTTTTTCAACGTTTTTATTTATTTTTGGGACAGAGAGAGACAGAGCATGAACGGGGGAGGGGCAGAGAGAGAGGGAGACACAGAATCGGAAACAGGCTCCAGGCTCTGAGCCATCAGCCCAGAGCCTGACGCGGAGCTCAAACTCACGGACCGCGAGATCGTGACCTGGCTGAAGTCGGACGCTTAACCGACTGCGCCACCCAGGCGCCCCTACTATAGCATTTTAAAGAACGTTTTCCTTCTATGGCACACTTTGTGTGTGGATTCAAGCTTTATTTGTAGGCAACAGGTAAAGCATATTGGATCATACCTAACGAGGTCTAAAATTTCCTTGGTCTTCATCTGAAGATTTCAAACATACTCCAGCTGCCCATCAAATGATTTTTTTTGTTTTTGTTTTGTTTTTTGTTTTTTGTGTGTGCTTTTTTTTTGTTTTTTTTTTGTTTGTTTTTTGTTTTTTGTTTTGTTTTGTTTTGTTTTGTTTTGTTTTGCCGAGAGCTAAGGAACAAGAGATGAAATGGGTAACTGTACCGGTTCCCCAAAGGCTTAATGAGGAAGTCAGTATGACCTAGTGGTAGCATCAGTGGCTCCTCATATTAGGTCTTTCTATTTCTCTGCAAAATCAAAGGTCTCTAACATACCCGTAATCGTTCTACTAACTGTAGCCACAATGCTAATCATGCCAAAGAAAAGATGATAACAATAGCAACTCTATAAATCCTTCCATATAACTACAATGTCTTATGCACATACTAGCCTTATTTCTGTCTTTGGAATCAGTAGAAAACAGCTGTTTTGCTTTCTGGAATAAGTAAAATGACTGATTAGGCATAAAAATAACGTCCTTCTTTATGATGCATGGATTAATGAAAGTATTAAGCCATTCTAATAATAGATAAGAAAATTACTCCACTATGGTTGAAAGAATTAAAACTATGCAATTTTAAAAAAATTTTTTTTCAACGTTTTTTATTTATTTTTGGGACAGAGAGAGACAGAGCATGAACGGGGGAGGGGCAGAGAGAGAGGGAGACACAGAATCGAAAACAGGCTCCAGGCTCCGAGCCATCAGCCCGGATCCCGACGCAGGGCTCGAACTCACGGACCGCGAGATCGTGACCTGGCTGAAGTCGGACGCTTAACCGACTGCGCCACCCAGGCGCCCCTAAACTATGCAATTTTAAATTAAAAAGTTCTAAAACTTTGCAAGTTCATTGAAGATGTGTGGATAAAAAAGGTATAAATTTATAACCCATTATGGACTACCTTCATATCTCAATATTTATTATGTTTCAGCTTTATTATTATTGTGTGGCTCCTCAAAATCTTGTGGGAATCATATTTTTCCAGAAAATAAGAATAAGTATACATTAGGCTAATATTTTATAAGGAAGTGTTGTTTTTATCCTAGTTTATTAGTGTGCTGCATTATTAATTTTATATCATTGACATTGTTTCCTTTGTTGTAGCTTTGTCTTAAGTTTGAATGTCATGGTTTACTATGCCTGGAGATTAAATTTGAATTTAAACTAAACCATTAGACTGTGGATCCAAGGAATGTAATTCCTGAGAAAATCACAGTAGTTGTGCACAATTCCTTTAAATAGTAAGATCTGATGGAGTGTTTAAGAAAACCAGCAACATCTATAATGGAGATTAGAACTCTAAAAAGGGAGTCAAGAGCTGTATCAGATATTTGTTTTGTACAATTTTGTATGTTCATGACCTCAAATTTTATATAATTAACTATAGAAATAATGTTCCTTATAATCTTAGACTTAGGTCCAAATAGGCAAAAATGGACCGAGCCTCATCTCATGTCCCACCCAACAATTGGATCACGTTTGACCCAATGGGTGTGGGAGAAATCCAGCAAGTGCTTTCGCTTTTCATTCTTCAGGTGAAAATTTCTGAGATGTATTCTTAGGCCTTTTCATATGATTCCCTAGGATCAAGCGCAAGTAGCACATTGCAGTAGACAACTCAGTTGGCTTTCCCCTGTAACTCCCTTGTTATCCCTCTTTTAAGGTCATATTCTCAAATTAATGACCTGAATAAAAGCCTTTGTTTTATATTTTCCATGTTGTTTTACCCAAGCAAATATAACACCCTTCTTACCCTTTGCCAGTGACAATGACTGCAAGACTCCTGTGCTAACACCATCCTCTCTATCTAACATTAATCTTTGGCAGTGAAGCAAGGTGTAGCCTCAAAATCTGACTCAAAATAAGGTCCTAAGGAAATATAGTGAATAGGCTGTAGTTGGGATGCTTGCCATAGTTCTGCTGTCTCTACTCCAGCAGTGGCCAGAACTCATTCTGTGTCTCTGACTCCTTCATGGAATCAGTTTCTTTCTAAAAAGCCATAAATAATTAGGGAAGCCCACATGTACTGGCATCACATTTACTAGTTGCAATTTGGATGCTAAACAAAAGCTAGATTTACTTTTAAGTTTAGTGATTTTCTCATACATTGGTCATGTGGCATTCAGATTTAATTTTGTGACTCAGCAAAGTTAAAATTGTCATTGGACTTTCATTATCAGCTGAGAACTGTAGAAACTTCAGACTTAGGTTGAGATATGTATGTATGTATATCACATAAAAAGTAGTTGAGAATAGTTTTGTCTTGACCTATGAGGCCCACATTTATTATTCTACTTTCTCAAATGACTTGAATTTTGAAACCTAGACATTTACAGGTCTTGAACACCTAGTTCAATTCCACTGGTTCATGACAGTGCTTACCAGCTCAAACTTGCAACTCCATAATTACGTTATGTGTGTCCCCTGTTGGATTATGCTATGACTTAGGTTCATAATCCGTAACTTATTTTGTAGGGTTCTCAGGAGCAACCTGCTTATACAGGCCATGTGGGTCTCCCAGAACTGCCTGTGAGAACATGGATCCTGGCCTTGTGCTACCAAAGCCCAGAAGCAGTGGTTTGACCCTGATCTTGAACTTCATCTTGACCCTAACTATTGTTCTGATTATAATACTCTAGTCATAGACCTAGTGGCAAGGAGTGGAGGTGGATATGGGTTTTGAGTAGCACACAGCTTGTCTTATATAAGAGGGATCTCTGCATTGTTTTCCAGAATGGAGAAATGGTAACTTTGGAGAAAAATGGATGACATCTATATGCTGCCAATGAGAGACTCATTTAGACCAAAAGACACCTGCAGATTGGAAGTGAGGTAATGGAGAATCATCTGTCATGCTAATCGATGTCAAAAGACATCCATTCTTGATAAAAACCCTCAACAAAGTACGGATAGATGGAACATATATGAAAGACTCACAGCTAATATTATCCTCAGTGGGGAAAAACTGAATGTCTTTCCCCTATGGTCAGGAATAGGACAGGAATGTCCACTCTCACCATTACTATTTAACATAGTAATGGAAGTCTTAGCCTCAGTAATCAGACAACAAAAATTAATAAGGGTATGTATATAAATTGGCAAGGAAGAAGTCAAACTTTCACTATTATAGATGGCAAGATAGTCCACATAGAAAACCCAAAAGACTCCATCAAAAAATTGCTGGAACTAATACGTGAATTCAGCAAAGTCACAGGATATAAAACCAATGTGCAAAAATCCATTTCATTTATATACCCAGATAATGAAGCAGCAGAAAAAGAAATCAAGGAATCAATCTCATTTGCAATTGCACCAAAAACAATAAGATACCTGGGAATAAACCTAACTAAAGAGGTAAAAGATCTATACTTGGAAAACTATAAAACGCTTATGAAAGAAATTGAAGAGGACACACACACAAAAAGGAAAAGCATTCCATTTTCATGGATTGGAGGAACAAACGTTGTAAAAATGTCTGTACTACTGGGGGCTCCTAGGTGGCTCCTTCCGACTCTTGGTCTCAGCTCATGTCATGATCTCATGGTCTGTGAGTTTGAGCCATGCATTGGGTCTGCGCTGACAGTGCAAAGTCTGCTTGGGATTCTCTCTCTCCCCCTTTCCCCCTGCCCCTCTCCCACTGATTCTCTCTCTCTCAAAATAAATAAACTTAAATAAAGTAAAATAACATGTGCATACTACCCAAAGCTATCTACACATTTAATGCAATCCCTATCAAAATACCAACAACATTTTCTGCAGAGCTACAGAAACAATCCTAAAATTTGTATGGAACCACAAAAGACCTTGAATAGCCAAAGCAATCCAGAAAAATAAAAATAAAACTGGAGGCAATAACTTTCCAGATTTCAAGCTATAATAAAAAACTGTAGTCATCAAAACAGTATGGTATTGGCACAAAAAACAGACACATAGACCAATGGAACAGAATAGAGAACCCAGGAATGGACCCAAAACTGTATTGTCAACTCATATTTGATGAAGCAGGAAAGAATATCCAATGGAAAAAAAATAGTCTCTTCAACAAATAGTGTTGGGAAAACTAAACTGCAACATGGAGAAAAATGAAACCGGACCACTTTATTACACCATACACAAAAATAAACTCAAAATGAATGAAAGACCTAATTGAGAGAAAGGAAACCATGAAATCCTGGAAGAGAACACAGCAGCAACCTCTTTGGCCTTGGCCAGAGCACATTCTTACTAGACACATCACCAAAGGCAAGGGAAACAAAAGCAAACAAAAACTATCGGGACTTCATCAAGATAAAAGCTTCTGAATAGTGAAGGAAAAAATCAGCAAAACTAAAAGGCAGCCTATGAAATAGAATATATTTGCAAATGGCAATTTGGATGAAGGGTTAGAATCCAAAATCTATAAAGAACTCTTATCAACTCAACACCAAAAACACAAATAATCTAGTGAAGACATGGGTAGAAGACATGAACAAACAGTTTTCAAAAGAAGACATTCAGATGGCTAACAGACACATGAAAAGATGCTCAACATCACTCATCATCAGGGAACTACAAATCAAAACCATGATGAGATACCACCTCACACCCATCAGAATGGCTAAAATTAACAACATGGGAGACAACAGGTGTTGGTGAGGATGTGGAGAAAGGGGAAACTTTTTTGCACTATTGTTGGAAATGAAAGTTGGTACAGCCACTCTGGAGAACAGTATGAAGCTTCCTCAAAAAACTAAAAATAGAACTACCCTATGATCCAGCAATTGCACTATTAGGTGTTTACACAAAGGATACAAAAATACAAATTCCAGTGGGGGCACATGCACCCCAATGTTTATAGCAGCATTATCCACAATAGTCAAACTATGGAGTTGCCCAAATGTCCATTTACTAATGAATGGATAAAGAAGATGTGGTATATATATTTATATATACAATGGAACATTACTCAGCAATCAAAAATAATGAAATCTTGCCATTTGCAAGGACATGATGGAGCCATTTGCAAGGACATGATGATGTGTTATGCTAAACTAAATAAGTCAACCAGAGAAAGACAAATACTATATTATTTCACTCATATGTGGAACTTAAGAAACAAAACAGCTGAACATATGGGAAGGAGGGAGAAGAGAATAGAGGGAAATAAGCCACAAAATATTCTTAAGGATAGAGAATAAACTGAGGGTTGATGGAGGGAGGTGGATGTGTTGTGGGCTAAAATGGGTGAGGGATATTAAGCATGTTGTGATGAGCACTGGGTGTTATGTGTAAGTGGTGAATCACTGAATTCTATTCCTGAAACCTATATTGTGCTATATGTTAACAAACTAAAATTTTAAAAAAAGTAATGCAGAGAGAGATTCACTAAAATGATTTCATGTCCTCTTCATAGATGAGCACCAAAGACTGAAGAACAATCTAGAATAGTTGCCACTTTATACCATCAGGGGTCTTTCACTGTTGACTTATGTTTTAAAATATTTGGCTGCCTGAAAAGTCTCACTTATTACTTTGTCTTCCTATTTTACATTTGTCACAAAGTGGATAGCCAGACTTTCTGATCAGCAAGTGGCAATCAGTGAATGACAAAACTGAGTACGTTGGGAATTTACTGAGAGCAAAAACACGAAGAAATCTTCCTCTCCATTTGACCTTCTTAGAAACCACTCTCAATTTCCCCTACCAATCACAACCCTTAGTCATGAGCTCCCAGGCCAAGTGATTACTACAACTACTCTCCAGCTGTAAAATACAATAAGCTTAAATATTTAGTATTTTGTTAGCTACCCAAATTTCTTTTTTTGTAATGATTTTTGCTATTATAAAATTATATGTGCTTTTCCTAGACAACCTAGAATATATAACTGAGCAACAGCTACTCCTCAGAATGAACCATTAATGTATTTTTTCCTAAGAAAATTGATTTTTACCTAATTAAGATCACAGTGTATAAATATGCCCTTTTCTTCAACTTAGCATTATGTCAGCTTTCTCTCACAACATTAAATAGACTTCCTAAAAATTGAAAAATAAAAATAGTAAAAAAGAATGGATCAGCCATTTCTGTAGACTTCAAGTGTTAAAGGAATCAAGATCTTTGGGATCATCTACCCATATATTCCCTTCCTGTATATCAGGGATACAGATTTTTCCAAGCAAGGCCCAGAATATGGCAGACTTAACAGGTCTTGGTTGGGTTTTTCACTGCCATTGAAATTCAGACCCAATCTTGGTTCTCGTCTTTCTTTATCCATCTACTGCAGGACATAAGAGCTTCTTTGTGTGAAACCAAAGAGGCCCTCTGTACGTCAATTACTTTTACTCTTCCTCAGCTGTTTTTTTTTTCCTGTAGACCATCACTATTGCTTAGTCAGCCAAATTCATTATTCTATATCTACTGTTTCATCATACATCTCAAATGCCTGATGTTCTAATCCCCCTGTGATCCCTTCCTCTGTTATGAGATATCGATTCACCATATCAATTTGCCACTGGTGAAAATTTTAACAATTATGCCTCTACTTTATTGCAGGAATTGTCCGCACTACCAATGATTTTGTCTACCGCTGTCCTACTACCAATGATTTTGTCTTGATTACCAAAGTGGGGATTAATCTACTCTGGAATTACATTTTATTGCCTGTTTTCTCAACAATAAATTGAAGTTGCAATTATTAAAGGTAGCAAATATTGAAGGATGTATTCCCCAGAAGCAGATGATGAGATAAACTTTGAGGTTCAAAATATTTTTAAAGGAGTAATCCCTGTGAAGGTAAGAGGGCAAAAGCAAAATTGAGAAAAGTGATAAATTGAATTGTAGCTCAGGTCATTAAATATCATTCCACTGTGCAAGGAACTTTTGAGCAAATATTGTCCATCAGAGTTGTCCCATGTTGGATCAAAAAGACTTGGCATTTATGTTGCTTCCTTGTTCAGCCATCTGAGGAACACTTCTCTGAGAAGGAAATTTCTTCATTTCCAGTGACTCTCTGCAGATGAAATAGACTGTGAAGTTGCTGTAAGGATGGAGGCCTTTGGCTAACCACAGTCTCTGTGGCTGCACAGTAAGACTTTCTTTGCAGGGGACACAGAGGACAGTGCATCTTTACCTACCCTATAGCATCTTTGTCTCCTCCCCAAACCAAGAATTCCTGAAGTGCGGACACTTTGATTTATTCATCTTTATGTGAAAAGGCTGAGTTTAAGCCTTCAAATAACGTTGAACAGAAGAATTAATAAGAAAATGAATAGAAATGCTAGTGGTGACGGTGATGATGATAATGAATGTTATGTTGATTCCTCTGCGTATTGAAAATGTACTGTGTGATCCAGTACCTGGAACCAATCCTGAAACATAATAAATGCTGATAAATATTTTGAATAAGTGAGAGGATGAACAAATATACCAGACATTGTGATAAAGACTTTACAAATACTATATTTGATTCCTTGAAAATTAAATAATTGTTCTTATTTTACAAATGAGGTCAATAGAGGTTAAATAACTAAGAATGCACAACAACAAATTGAAGAGGGAGGATTCAAATGCAGATCTGACATGATATTTCGCTATTAACCACTCTCCTGGGAAATTATTGGCTGTCAACAGAATGAGGTTAGGGCTAGGAGAAACCACAGCATAGCGACCAGACTTCAGGGATGGGAATTCATCCCTTGGGAGACCTGACAAGGGCACACATGGGAACCTCAGTCTTTCTTAATGTCTGTGTTGTCAGTCAAGAACTCCATTAAAGGGACTAAAGAATGAGGCAATATCTTGGCCATTGGGAGCAAAGCAAGAAGGAGTATTAAAAGCAGAATATTAACTTAAGGCCATAAATACAGCTGCTTCAGTACTGTCTAAAGAGATTTCCAGGGGTTCCTAAGACTTGTCTCCCCAGCCAGAGATTTGATTCTGCCATGAGACTGATCTAGACTAAACCTGTGATTGAGAGCTACATGTCCCCTAGATTGAGGAACTGAAAGAATGCTTTTCATAAGAGTACTCTTCTAGTATGAAATCTCCCTGAATAGCTCTGTCCTACTATAATATATCCATCATGTGAAGAACCGCATGAACACAGACCAGGTCCAGACCTGTTGCCTTTCTCTTATAATGTATGTAGCATAGTTGGTTAAAATGAGTAAAATGATTGAACAGAATAATTTTCAACTTAAAGTTTTGTCTTTCTCTCATTACAGGCAACATACCATTTAAAAATCTTTAAAAATATATTTATTTAAAATTCTTTTTATGGAAAATGAATTCTCTTCCAGGTGAGAAGCCACTCCTTTTCAGGAAATATAAACAAGTACCTGTTTTGCATCCATTGCTATTTCATACAGTTTTTGCCAGGACTTATCTGTTGGGAAGGGTGGTTATTTGTTCCACTGAGAAAGGTTCTTATCCATAATAAGGAAGGACAGTAGTGCCTTCTGTGAGTAGAGAAGTTAGAAATTAAGGAACTTGAATTTAGCAGAGGTCAGTTTCCAGACTGTAGGTTATCAGGTTTGTTTTGGAAGAAGAGGCAAATCTAAGTTGTTGACAAAAAGTGGAAGATTATATATCTAACTCATTAAGTTGAGGTATCAGATATGGGGGCAGGAAAGTTAACTCTGAGAGGAAGCTGTTGGCAGTCAAAGGCAGTTAGAGATTCTGGGAGAAGATGATAAGGATATAGAGTGTGGATATCCTGGCAAATGAAGTAAACAATTTTAGGCAGCTTAGAAGAAAAGGGGAGATTTCTGACCTTGTACTATAGAGGACACAACTTTTAAAACAGATGATGAATACTTAACAAGTATGAATGTGGAAGTAAAAGCATTCTTTTTAGGGTTCACATTATTGATGGGAGAGAAGTTAATAAACACATCAGAAGTATGGACTCATTTGGTTGAAATGACACAAATCTAACACAAACTGACTTAAAAGAAGAATTTATTGGCTCATCAAATTAAAACCTTAGAACAAGGCTGGATTCAGTTTCAAGTAATGCCTTGATTAAAATGACTTCTCTGCATCATTCTGTTCTGCATTCCATTTTGGCTTCATTATAAAGTTCACTTCCCTTTTATGGTGACCCCTGCAGTTCAAGGTTTACACCTTATTAATTTCAACCTGGCAAAAGAAATGTTGTGTTTCTCAGCGGTTCTTAAAAGGTCTTGAAATAAATCTCATTGACTAAGGTTGTCTTGGCTTGGGTCACATGTTCACCCCTAACCAATCAGATGTCCTGTTCTGATCAGCCATTCCTGAATCACATGCCAATCTCTGGAGCTGAGGATGGGGTAAACCTCTCTCTTTCAGCAGTGTGGTTTGAGAGTGGCAGATGGGCAATTAAGAAAGAAAATGGGAAGTAAGGGATGAAAGCCTGACAGACCAGAATTATTGTTCAATCTATGCTTTAAGCCTCTTGACTTAACTTGCCAGAAACATTGTCAGACAGGAAGATTATGAGATTGTGATTTTCTGTTCTGTCTTTTGCCTCAAAACCACATGTGGAGCCCTTGTACTTGGCCTCACACCTGATTTACCCTGCTCATATGGCAAATACACATCTCTTTACAAATACTTCATTAGTTTTGATGTTTGCCTCAGAGCTCAAATGTGTTGAAAGGGTTTCTTTAAGGTTCGCTGGCATCTCCCCTGAATTCTCTCTGTGGGCTTTTTCCATTTTCCATTACCCCTCCCAGGCTCATGACTCATGGGACACTGCTGGCTTCATTAATATTTGTTAGCACTGTTTGACATTCTATATGTGTGTGTTCATTCAGTGAGGGAGACTTATCGCCGTCTTCAGACTCTTGTTGATGTGTTGTCTCAAGTACTAGGGAGTCTTTATAATAAACAGAAGGGCAGACAGTGACATTCTGATTGCCCAGTTTATCATGGAGCTACCAGGAAAAAAGTAATGAGTGATGTTAGATTCACTGAGGCAAGAGAATGGGTGGGTTATTGAATATGTCTGGGAGACACTCTTAATTTTTATCTAAGTGGCAGAAGACCCAGTCTTGAAAACTGGTCTCTTTGGGAACAACCATCCTTTTAGTTTGGTCTCAGGTAAAAACAAAACAAAACAAAACAAACAAAAAAGTGCGCACAGACTCAGTATGCACCTTGCAGCTCACCAGGCATGCAGGGGATTCTCTCACAAACCCTTGACTGGTAAGGAACTTATCCATTGATTTAGGACATCAGAATGGTACAATTCTTTGTCACATATATTATTAGAAATTAAAAGTGACACAGTGCTGAACTGGCAGGAAAAGTTTCTATGCCTGTGGGATTCAGTTAATTTTACTCTGTTTTCTGTCCTGGGGGCTCGAGATTAAATCCCCACTAGTCATTTTTAAGATGGGAGACCATGTTATGAGGGGGTTAGAGAAGAAAGCATATTTGGTCAATTCAAAGGAATTGCTCCTGTGGGAAGAGTCCCCAGAATGCACAATTTATTGATGATAGGTCAGGAGTATAATTTCAGATATAAAGCACATCCCACATTAAGAGCAGGAATCATACATGGGGGATGGTCAGACTTGTCCAAGTCTGACCAAGGTTCGCTATCTCATCATGCAGCTATAGTAAGAGAGATTCCTAAGAGACTTTAATATCTAATCTTGGCTTTTTTTTTCTCTCCCTATCTTTCAGCAGGATTTTCCATAACTATCATATCAAAAAGAATGTACCATCCCTATACACAGACTTCTGGAAAAATAATTATTCTATATTAATAGACTTTTAATGATGTGACTATCTTAATTTCTGACATTTTTAAATATGTAAATTCAGCATAATCAGTCAAGGAAGAGAAAGATAAAACTTTGGCTGTGAAGCGTAGATATACTCATCTTGGGAGAATTATGCTAATTCTCATGACCATCATAAGTCAAAAATGTTGCTAAGGTCACATTTGCTCTTTTAGAATTTTGGGGCTGTGAAAAGGCCCATTGTAGGCTAGGAAACTAAAACTTCCAGGCTGGCTGCATACAACAGAATGAGATGCAACACAACGCTGGAATATAACAGGCACTCAAAACTAGTAGAGAGGATAGATAAAATCATCTGTCATTATAGTATTTGCATTCTAGGGCAAGAGGGAAAAAAATGATCCCATATGAAGAAGTAAAATATATGGTATGCTAGTGAAAAATTCTCTGGGGAAAAATTAAGCATAAAGGTGACAGGGGATGAGGGTCAGAGGAAACAGGATAATCAGAGAAGGCTATTTATGGAAAGATCTCAAAGAGGTGAAGAAAGAGCCTCAAGCCTACCTGAAAGAGGAATAAGAGGAAATACAAGAAATATAAGGTAGGGCCATGCCACCTGTACTCAGAAAGGAAGCAGATGTGTCTGTAGAAAGAGCAGAGTACCTGAAGTAAATATTGTTTTCCCATCCCACTTCAGGTATTTGATTGTCCTCTCAGCACTACAACAGCACACATCATGTGTCTTCTTGTTGTTGATTTTGCTTTACATCATCCCCTAGAGACAAAGACTTTCAAATCTGTGCTCTGGGAAGGTAAAATACTTTCATTTTGCATTTAGTTTTCCTGCCTTGTTAATCCCTTTAATCTATGGTAAATCTGTCATATTTCTTTTGTCTTTAAATGTTTGTTTATTTGTTGAGAGAGAGAGAGGAGTGGGGGGGAGAGAGAATCCCAAGCAGGCTCCATGCTGTCCACACAAAGCCCCATCTGGGGCTTGATCCCACAAACCATGAGATTATGCCTTGAGCTGAAATCAAGAGTCAGATGCTTAACCAACTGAGCCACCTAGGCGCTGGCAAATCTGTCACATTTCTTTTTCAATCATGACATTTTCATTTTCAAACAGTAATGGCCAGGTATTTTATAGAATTGACTTCAGTCTTAATTTCTCTAACTTTTCCCCGTTATTGAATCCAGGCAAAATTCTAAGTGACTCTATGCTACAGGAGTAATCCCTTGTTCTTTTCACTACTTCCTGGCAAGAGGCATACCCATATACCACACCACCAATGATAGTGCTCTGGATTTCTTCTTTAAAAAGGTGCTTTTTCTGCTTTGTCATTAGTAAGTAATCTCAGAGATTGCATAGATATTCCCTTCTCAAATTCCTTTCATCCAACAATTTTAGCAACAATCTATGATACTTTTCTGAATGATTTATTACATTGGTAGTTGTCCAAAGTCACTTTTTCCTTGTTTTATTATGTGTTCTGTATATCTTATCTACTATTATTCTGTAAAGAAGAATTAGTCATTGGTAAGTCACTTTTTTTGGTGGGATGAGAGAGGAATGGCACATTTTGAAATTTGTATAGAAAATACTCATGGTTCAGATATAAACTAGGTTAATTGTCAAAGAAAATTTTGTGCTCCCTAGGCCATGAATTATATGTTCAGCTGAATAACATACCACTCTTTAAGAGGACAAATCACTATTTGGGCCAATCCTTGGCTCCAGTCTCCATCTTACCTTTTCTCATGTAGTTTGGTCTTTCTCTTTCCTGCTCTTTCTGTCATCACTGACTCCTCCATCTGGGTTCTCACAGATATAATCAACTACATAGATCTCTCAGACATTTTGTGACAGTTGTTACTGAGATTTTCAGTAAAATGCATTTGAAAGCACTGGACTGGGCAACTAGAGTCATGGATGCTAATCTAGACTCTGCTGCTAACTAGCTCTGTGGTCAGTTTTAGCATCTGTGAAAAGAAGACCATTTTAAGTTGGTTCAGTTTTACTATTGTTCTGGAATTCTACACAACTATATACTTTTCCGTGAAATATGTTGGTGGATTACTAAGCATTTTATTCATTCCTAATTATTTAATAGTCTTAAAGACTATTAGTGAAACTTGTATTTCCCTAAAACAAAATTCTTTGAGGGAAGAGGCTGCCTTGTTGGTGTGTTATCTGATGCTCTCATAATTGCCAGCATTTACTGATGGCTTACTATGTGCCATATGTTGTACATATATTTTCTCATTTAATCATTTTAATCCTTAGTTACTCTGAGATGAGAGGTGCTATTATTATTTCAATTTTCAAGATGGGAAAACTCAACTTTAAAAAAACCTTGCCCATGACCATTTAGGAAATGTTGGATTCAAGTCTCAAATTCAAGTTTGTCTATTTCAAAGCCCATGATTTATATCCTTGTGCTAAATTTGCTTCCGTAATGGACACAATAGGAATGATAAATTACTGAACACTTATAAAATCATTAACCTTGGAGGAGAAATGGATTTTAATTCTCAGATCCCTCTCCTCAATATATACCCTTAGTACTCATTATAACCCCTATCCAATGAACTCAGAACCATTAGTGGTGAGATTCCTACTTCTATAATTTCACCTTTAAAATGTTTCCCTTAAATGCTTAAAATATTGAATTTTAAAGAAACAATCGAATCTCCCCTCTGTTTCTATGTTAAAGAAGACTTTATTTTCATCAAATTTAATCCATGAATTTTCAGGGTAGTCAAAGTTTCAATGACTCATGAAAGCATTAAAATATCTAACCACAATAATCCATAAATAAAAGGCACAAGCACAGGATAATTCTCTGTGTGTATTTAACTTGAAAACTAAAAATGGAACAAGACAAATTAGCTCTCCCCCGTCCCCCTAGCCTCAAATTTTTGCCAATGGAGTAGTCAGTCTTGTTCCTTAATTGCATTCTTTACAGAAAAGTGAAGCTGGACATACATCCCCAAAACCAGAGTAAAGGAAAGAGAGTTACCCCCTCTCTTTGGATAAGGATACTGTCCAATTTCCTAGGCACCCTGGACTCCCTATCACTTTCTCTTCCCTAAACCCCTAGTTTTTGCTAACATAAAAATTTCAGAGGGGTGACTGTTGGAAATAATTTGCATGTGCTCTATAGCTTGTATATGTTTACACACTGTGCTTCTAAACTTTTCCCTATGAGTTAGACTCATACATTCTAAAATAAATAAATAAAAATTTTCAACTTCTCTCATTTCATAGAAGGAAATTCAGTTCTAAAAGATACATCTATTTTGGCAATGATTCTACCTAACTTGTAATCATGAGGAAAATGGCAAAAGGAAAAACTTATTGTGGGAATTGAACAGCCATATACATCTATTGAGTGCCTACTATATGCCACCTTTGGCATTATAAGCTTTAGGATGCTAAGAAAAACAAGCAGTGGCTATACGAGATCTATCCTCCGGAAAGTTAGTAGTATGTATGCATATGTAATCATATACCTACTCTAAATAAGCCCTCATAGACATTACAATAATTGCTGCTCCAACGGAACAAATTAGACAATAAATATAACATATTTATGATCCTTAAATGTCCACATACTATAAATAGTAGGCACTGCTGAGTGGGAATTGAGGCACTGCATGGATTCAGTCTTCCTGAGAAACAAAATTGAACTCACAAATATTAGTAACATGAAATAGTCTATCGTAAGCACAAAGTTTGGTGATGCAGACTGTTGTATGAGGTTGAGTGGAGACCAGGGTCTCTTAGGAGAAGCCTAGTAGGGTGTCGGCAGGTTTATAGGCAAAATAGCAGCTTAAGAAAGGACACTAATGTGGGGAAGGCAGCCAGCCACACGGTAATTTTTCCAGTCACACATCATGTATTGTTAGTAGGTAAGAATTGGAATTAAATCATAGGAAAATGTACAGCACTTTTTGGAGATGAAATAGACTTTTCTTATATGGCATCATACATTTCAGTGGCCATTCAGGGCTGAAGCTTCTGGAGATTAGCTTGATAAAACTAATCATAAGTCATATCACAGAAAAAGTCATAAATAGGCAGAGAGACTCAGTGATGTTTTTTAATACACCCCACTTTCAGAGACATCTTTTAGATTTCCTTTTTTTAATTTTAAAGTATTTTGACTTATAGTTTATTTTGTCACTGGTAGCAAAATTAAGTTGGCTGACATAATACAGAAGAATAAAAGGAACAAGAAGTGATTGAAAGGCAGGGACTTTCCAGCATAGGGGCTGGGGAAATTATTGAGAAGGAATATTCCTAATTTTCTTACATTTGTAGAGAGGAAACTCATTTCACTTTAATTACCCACTCAATAAATATTTTGAGTTTATCTCCATTAATGAGACCCTGCAAAAGCTGAGACTGGCTGAACAAATTTTGAGATCTGCAGGTGAAACATAAAGCAGAAGAAGGCTAATATTTATTATTTAGCATCCAAGACCAGCATTGTTTCACTTAATTGTATTTAAAAATATTAACGTTTTGACAGATACTGGAAAGAAATGCATTTTTAAAAAACCAAACATCATTTTTTGGCTTATACTTTGCTGCAATATGTTTTATATCATTAGTCACTTCACAAGCTAACTTCTGCCTTCTTAATAGAGGCTGACTCTCTTGTCTGCATACTCTCATCTCTCTTCTCAGTGAGTCAGGTTTTCTTTTATCTCCCTCATGTCCTTTCTCTCTCATTTCTCAATGAGGGGGTGGGGAGAGAATAATTAATATGAGCGGACAAATGACGGATGGGTAAACTGCAAATTATTTTCTTAAGGGAATATCTTGATATTTATCTTGTTATGTATCCACCAAATGACATACTTCCCACTCTTCATCCCACACATATGCCAAAAGAAAACAGTGATTTGCTTGGCACCATATCTTAAACAAAACTAAACATGCTGAGAAGCTCTGTTTTCTGATGGTCATGACTTACTCTGATAAAGGCTGATGTAATGGGTGGAAGGGAGGTAAATTTGAGTTTATTATGAGGATGATCCTTTATCATTCCTGACAGATCTTGTGCTCTGAGTAGGCAGTAATGAAATAAGAGCCTCATGACTCATAAAAATGTAAATACTCTTCCTAGTAACACTTCATTGTAACTATGCTGGGATTAACCCCAGAATGCCTATGTAGGTGTCTATCCCAGAGCTTTTGCAGAAATCACCTGGTGGGGAAGGAGTTTAGAGAGACAATGTAGTGTCTCTTTCAAGGGCCACTCTTCCCTCATGTAGCCTCACAAATGTAGAGCAGGTTTGAAGGGAGCTACTAACACTATTAAACCATGTGCAGAGTAGATCTAGAGAGAGGCTTCCAACTGGATGATTTGAAGTGAGCCCAAAGGGGAGAAGATATGAGGGAGATGACTCCTGTAGGCTGTTAAGTGAGGGATCAGTAGAGTTCAAAGGGCAAGAGCTTAAGGAAGGGAAGTCTACATTAAAGAAAAATGCCAGCTGGCATTCTTTGCCTTATTCCTTTCTACTCCTCTCTTGCACCAACACACACTTCCGTCATTTGGAGAGAGGCACTTTATGAATCTAAATACATCTGTGTCCATAATAGAGGAATGGCTTAGAAGGTGCTCAAAGCAATAATGGTCATTTTTTTGTTATTTTTCTATTCATCTTTGTTCCATCCCTCCTTTCCAATTTAGCTCTCATAGTTGTGATTTAACATAATGGCATCAGATTGAGTTTCCATGAAAGTAATGTCAAATATGTTCCCTCTCCTGTGGTCTAATTCAATTATTGTAGATGTTGAGAAGGATTTTGAGGTCTGGCCTATACTCGGAAAGAGTTCCAGGACTAAATAGTGATGGCTGCTATGGACATGAACATGGGAGAGAAGAGGGACATTGTGCCTTCCATTTCCCAACCCCCATTTTATTTATTTATTTATTTTTAATGTTTAATTTATTTTCAAGATAGAAGTAGACAAAGCAGGTGAGGGGCATAGAGAGGGAGACACAGAATCTGAAGCAGGCTTCAGGCTCTGAGCTGTCAGCACAGAACCTGACATGGGGCTCGAACTCACCAACTGTGAGATCATGACCTGAGTCAAACCTAGATACTTAACAGACTGAGCCAGCCATCTTTAAAAAATATACCTAGGGATAAGTATGATTCATAAATCTATTATAGTAGCCATAGGTTATCAGGACTCACACTAGGGATCTGGAACCTGAAACAACACTGGCATTAAATCACATGGACTACAGTTGGCCCTTGATATTTTAGGGAATCTATTCAGAGCCTTTGCAAATTCTCAACCTTTGTAAGAGTACACAGCATTTAATAACCAATTACTATGTTTTAGACACTATTGTAAGTTCTTTTTATGATTATCTTTTTTTTTAAATCTTTGGACATCATTACGAATGAGGTGCTTTTATAAATGAGGAAATAAGTTTAGGGAAGTGAAGTAATTGTTCTTCATGGCAAAGCATAGTTAACTACTTTGCTCGGAGGGAATAGCACAAATTGAGATAAAGACGCAGGACAGTCAAGTAGGGATTGTCACCAGCTCATAAATTACTCATTTATACCAGACCCAGTACTAACCCATTCAAATTCTGGTGAGGTGTTTTACAGGCACTGTCTCATTTAATCTCCACAATTACTCTGTTGAGTAACTGGGTATTTCTAAACAGTGACTGGAATGCTCAATAGCACATAGTTAACACTGAATTTATATACACCAATGAACAATTGTAGTCCCAATTATCTATCATGACTACATTTAGAAGAACACCTTCTTGAGAACAGGAAAACAAGTAACCAAGACATTGGGTGTCCATATTCATTCTTTGTGATGGAATCATTCAATAACATTGTGCCTTTGTGTCAGTATGGAGATCTGCAAGTACTGGGATGCTGTTTATTTGTCTTTATTATAAGATCATATTTTTTTAAAAAAAATTTTTTTAATGTTTATTTATTTTTGAGATAGAGAGAGACAGAGCATGAACGGGGGAGGGTCAGAGAGAGAGGGAGACACAGAATCTGAAGCAGGCTCCAGGCTCTGAGCTGTCAGCACAGAGCCCGACGTGGGGCTCAAACTCACAGACCGTGAGATCATGACCTGAGCCGAAGTCGGACGCTCAACCGACTGAGCCACCCAGGCGCCCCTATAAGATCATATTGAACACAACCTCAATGCAGGTGAATATTTTATGAATCTCAATTTTTGGTAATTAATCATGTATTTTATGTTTATTTTGCCAGTGTTTTGATGATTTATGTTAAGGGAAAAACACCAGCAATGGAAATTGAAACATTAGCAGAGAGAAGGAGGAAGATCGCATTCTGTCAGCTATGTCTCCACTCCCTCACATAAATTGCCTCTTGACAACCTAGTTCAAGTTGATTTATTTTCATTAGAACTTTAAAGCACCATTTTCTGTTTTTGATAAGTGAGTTCAAATCATGCTATACTCATTCTCAGTCCATTTGCCAGAAAATGCACATTCAGATGGTGTATAATCCATAGAAGGAGACGACAAACTACAAAAATAATCCTTCAACTTCACACATTATCATTATTACAGAGCTGCTTCTGCTGTTTCTCACATGCATCCTCTTCGGAAAAGCACAAACTGCTCTCCTTAATTTCTGTAATTATTCTGCTGTTTCATCTGAGAGACAGTGAGCATTTTGGGAAAAAGTCTCTATTGATAGAATTCTAGTCATTTCAGTACCATGTTCCTAGAGAGAAAAAGTCTTATAACTAAAAAGTTGCAGAAAAGAACATAAGGTCTACGTACCAAATGGAAAGCACCAAAAAATACCAAGGTATAACTAGGACTGTAAATGAAATAGCAGACCAGGCTAGCAAGTGCCACACTATAGTGAATGGAGCAAGGACTCTGGACTTGCACAGGCTCAGGCTCAAATCTTGTGATCACTTCCAACCATTGAGATGATTCTGAGTGGGTTATATAATCTTGTTGAACCTGTTTACTCATCTGTGAAATTGAGCCCATGACACCCAGAGTCCTGGTGATCCTTAAGTGATTGATTGTTCACATTGTCTGGCATATAAACAAAACTGAGAAAAGAGAATTGAAGTACATAATGAATTATATAAGCCAGTGAGATTTATAAAATCTAGTAATTTATAGTTCAGTAAGGATTATTTATCTTCCTAGTACTGCCTCATCCCTCAAATAGACCAATGAAACATTTCAACAATGTTGAAATGTTTGAAACAACAAAACATTAAATTATTTTCCTGCAAAGATGGTAAGCCAGAGGGCCACTGGACGAGAGCATTTCATCCAAGAAGGAGTCTGACAGGAAAGGAGATACGTAGCATCATAAATATGCACATACACACAGGGGGTGATACAGAAGCACAGAGGAGTGCTATTTATGCCAGCCTGGATTCAAGGAATCACAGAAACTTTCTAGGGGTGAGGATCTAATTTAGCTTAAAAAAATAATGCAAATAAAGCACACCATAGAAAGGAAACAGTGCGAACAGTGCGTGCCAAGATTTTGTGGAATCATCAAAGAGATTCAAGGTCTTGAAGACGGAAAGAAACTAAGAATGGTTGGAGTTACAGATTATGAACAAGGGCCTCGTGATTTGTGACATTGCAGGGCTTTATATAATTTGTTTACATTTTAAGCCCACATCCCTTAACTGCAAAACTGAGTTGTGATGTCAGCTGGAAATAGGTAATACAGATAATAGGAACTCTAATTTCTGAAGAAAGAGAGTTAGAACCTTTGAATAATATGTCAATTCAAGGAAATAAAATGGAATAAAATTATAAAGAGGGGTGATGTTGAATAGTCAGATAATCCATATTCTTAGTAAACAAAGAGAGATATACATTCTTTTTTTTTTTAATGTTTATTTGTATTAGAGAGAGACAGACAGACAGAATGTGAGCAGGGGAGGGGTAGAGACAGAATCAGAAGCAGGCTCCAAGCCCGACAAGGGGCTCAAACCCAGGAGCAGTGAGATCATGACCTGAGCCGAAGTCTGACATTTAATCAATTGAGCTGCCCAGGCGCCCAAAGAGAGGCATACATTCTTAAATGATTCTTGCTCTGGCTGTCCTCTTAAGTGTATGTAAAATGTCCCCCACTTACATTCTATATCTTTTCCCTTCTTTAAACCCTTTGAGGTGACATTCTATATATAGCTATGGATAAGTAAGTTCTTCCTACCTGTGTCCGACTTGCCTTTATTATTTCTGTTTTATAAATGCAGTTTCATAATTTTCTTTTGTTATTATACACAATTCCTGTAAATACAAAAGCTTCCCTAAGAAATAGAAACTCTATGTGTTTGAGAAAACACTCTGGGAGGAAATCTTCAGGCCAGGCTTATTTGTAAGGCTTGGTTTCAGTTGATGTTTGTCCTGGCCATGAAGCATTTCTTCCTTTGTAATATTTTCTCAGCAAATAACTCTTCATTTTCAATTTTATTTTACATTTCATACTAGGCTTGTGAATACAGTTTCACACAAAGACAACATCTGGATAATTTCCACTCTAATAGTTCCTCTCTTGTCTAAGCATATACTGTTTTATATTATATCACAATTATTATAAACAACATTGTAGCAAATGAATAGGAATTTAGGAGACAGGTAGTCCTGAGTTCAAATTAGAACTCTAACACTGCTATACTTGAGAACTTTAAAATTTATTTCATCTCTCCAAATCTCCATTACCTTATTTTTATTTTTTTTAACGTTTATTTATTATTGACAGAGAGAGACAGAACATGAGCAGGGGAGGGGCAGAGAGAGGAGGAGACAGATTCTGAGGCAGGCTCCAGGCTCTGAACTGTCAGCACAGAGCCGAACATGGGGCTTGAACTCACAAACTGGGAGATCGTGACCTGAGTTGAAGCCAGATGCTCAACCTCCTGAGCCACCCAGGCGCCCCTCCATTACCTTATTTTTAAACTTGGAATTATAATACTGACTTTATGGTAGATATTAAAATAATGCACAGAAGCCACTTTGTTCCTTATGTAGAAGTGAGCCACGAAGAATTGACTTTACTTTCCTCCTAGTAACCTGAATAGTCCATGAGGGCAGCAGACTTTTGTAGTTTGAGCTAAATATCTTCCAAAATACCTGGCTGAGTGCCAAGCAAATATGGGGATTCAATAATAAGTGAAAGGTTGAATAGCAGGGAGTATACTTCCAGGAGAAGTAACTTAGTTATTAACAGTTTTCAAATATATGCAAGGGTTAAAAGCAGGTGGAAGATTGTGGTAGAATTTGTGTGTGTGTGTGTGTGTGTGTGTGTGTGTGTGTGTGTGTGTGAATGTGACATGCGTGCATGTGCTGAGTCAGAAACGTCAACTTAAAACCAACCTTCATTATTTTACCAGAATACAATTCTGTCATGGTTTGAAATGAGAGTCTGGGCTGCCTTCTTCTGTTGTTTGGTGCAGGGAAGAGGGTTGTATTTCTTTCAGGACCGAGACTGGCATCTGCTTACAACCTAGGAAACTGATGTGACAATGAGACAATACTTTTATCAGAAGCCCATGCTGTTCTCAGCTGGATCGCATGGCCGTGATGGAGGCTATCTGGTATCATATACCAGAAAAGAGTATTTTTGATCCTCAAATCAGGCACATGCCTCAGACAATTGGGATGTTCTGTCCTGAGGTGCTCTAATCATGCAACATATAATCTCCCTAGAATTGATCTTTATTCCAGGTGCACTGGTGCTGCAGTTAAATGCTGCCTGTGGTCATAGAAATTATATGCCACAGTAACTAATTACAGGTTATAAAAATAAAAAGGGAATAGGAAAGTAGCCTTAAAGTAACTACTGAGCAAGCAGAGTCAGGGGTGGACCTAAGCTAATTGGCTTCCTGACAGAGTTCTTCTCCAGGGTCTCCAGAAAGCTTTTTATTTTAATTAGTGTTTGGGAAGATTAGAGTCTTCTCAAAGCCCTCAGGAACAGTGTGGAATGGCTCAAGAGAATACACTCTGTAATAAGCCCTGAGGTTTCTAGACTCAAACCCGATGTCATCCAAGAAGGTGTAGTGCAGCAGTGTTAATTATTTCCTCGCTCAATTTCTCCTAAAACTTGGGACAAGTGGTCTTATTTGCATTTTATGGGTAATGCTGAAGTTCAGAACTATCTTCTCTGTCAAGCAATTGTTGTATTAAAACTCAGATGTCTCTATGCCTAAGCTGATTCTCTACCTCTGATATATCACAGCTGGGTCATTAATACATGCTTATTGTTTTCATTACTTATGGAATGTATACTTTTTTCTAGTGGGTCATTGTTCTAGTTAAATTTGTTTAATTAATTAGACAACTGATCAAACACAGATAAAGTAAAGGTCTTACCTTCCAGTTCTAATAATAACTTAAATTCAGAAAAATATCTTCTAACAACATATTCTGACTCAAATGAAATGTAGAAAGTTGGTGTGTAGAGGTAATTATATACAGCCTATGATTTTAAGGGTTATGTTCTCAAAGGAGGATCTTTAAATGTGTGCAACTTAGATATGTAGGAAAAATGGAATAAAAGCTTACAAGCCTGCATTTCAGATTTCCCCACCGGGATCCCAGAATACTTTAAATAAAATACCTTGCAGGAATCCTGGGAAGATGGTGGCGTAGGACGCTGGCTCACTGCACATCCTGCTGATCACTTAGATTCCACCTACACCTGCCTAAATAACCCAGAAAACCGCCAGAAGACTAGCAGAACAGAGTCTCCAGAGCCAAGCGCAGACGAGAGGCCCATGGAAGAGGGGCCCCTCCCGAAGGGATCTCCGAAGGAAAAGTGAGCTGAGCCTGCCCCTCCTGCCCCTGTGTACCTTGTGGATCCACCCCAGCTAATACGCCAGATCCCCAGCACCACAAGCCTGGCAGTGTGCAAGTAGCCCAGACAGGCCATGCCACCCCACAGTGAATCCCGCCACTAGGAGAGGGGAATAGAAGGCACACACCAGTCTGACTGTGGCCCCAGCGGTGGGCTGGGGGCAGACATCAGGTCTGACTGTGGCCCTGCCCACCAATGCAAGTTATTCAAGACAGCACAGAGGAAGTGCCCCGCAGTCCCACACCACTCCAGGGACTATCCAAAATGACGAAACGGAAGAATTCCCCGCAGAAAAACGTCCAGGAAATAACAACAGCTAACGAACTGATCAAAAATGATTTAAACAATATAACAGAAAGTGAATTTAGAATAATAGTCATAAAATTAATCACTGGGCTTGAAAACAGTATAAAGGACAGCAGAGAATCTCTTGCTACAGAGATCAAGGGACTAAGGAACAGCCAGGAGGAGCTAAAAAATGCAATGAATGAGCTGCAAAATAAATGGAGACAACTGCGCCTCTGATTGAAGAGGCAGAGGAGAGAATAGGTGAACTAGAAGATAAAATTATGGAAAAAGAAGAAGTTGATAAAAAGATAAAAAAATGCAGGATTTTGAGGGGAAAATTAGAGAACTAAGTGATGCACTAAAGAGAAATAATATACGCATAATTGGTATTCCAGAGGAGGAAGAGAGAGGGAAAGATGCTGAAGGTGTACTTGAAGAAATCATAGCTGAGAACTTCCCTGAACTGGGGAAGGAAAAAGGCATTGAAATCCAAGAGGCACAGAGAATTCCCTTCAGACGTAACTTGAATCAGTTTTCTGCACGAGGTATCATAATGAAACTGGCAAAATACAAGGATAAAGAGAAAATTCTGAAAGCAGCTAGGGATAAACGTGCTCTAACATATAAAGGGAGACCTATAGGACTCATGACCGATCTCTACTGAAAATTAGTAGGCCAGAAAGGAATGGCAGGAGATCTTCAATGTGATGAACAGAAAAAATATGCAGCCGAGAATCCTTTATCCAGCAAGTCTGTCATTTAGAATAGAAGGAGAGATAAAGGCCTTCCCAAACAAACAAAAACTGAAAGAATTTGTCACCACTAAACCTGCCCTACAAGAAATCCTAAGGGGGATCCTGTGAGACAAAGTACCAGAGACATCGCTACAAGCATGAAACCTACGGACATCACAATGACTCTAAACCCATATCTTTCTATAATAACACTGAATGTAAATGGACTAAATGCACCAACCAAAAGACATAGGGTGTCAGAATGGATAAAAAAACAAGACCCATCTATTTTCTGTCTACAAGAGACTCATTTTAGACCTGAGGACACCTTCAGATTGAAAGTGAGGGGATAGAAACTATTTATCATGCCGCTGGAAGTCAAAAGAAAGCTGGAATAGCCATACTTATATCAGACAAACTAGACTTTAAATTAAAGGCTGTAATAAGAGATGAAGAAAGGCATTATATAATAATCACAGGGTCTATCCATCAGGAAGAGCTAACAATTATAAATGTTTATGCGCCGACTACGGGAGCACCCAAATATATAAAACAATTACTCATAAACATAAGCAACCTTATTGATAAGAATGTGGTAATTGCAGGGGACTTTAACACCCCAGTTACAGAAATGAATAGATCATCTAGACACACGGTCAATAAAGAAACAAGGGCCCTGAATGAGACATTGGATCAGATGGACTTGACAGATATATTTAGAGCTCTGCATCCCAAAGCAACAGAATATACTTTCTCCTCGAGTGCACATGGAACATTCTCCAAGATAGATCACATACTGGGTCACATAACAGCCCTTCATAAGTATACAAGAATTGAGATCATACCACACATACTTTCAGACCACAATGCTATGAAGCTTGAAATCAACCACGGGAAAAAGTCTGGAAAACCTCGAAAAGCATGGAGGTTAAAGAACACCCTACTAACGAATGAGTGGGTCAACCAGGCAATTCGAGAAGAAATTTAAAAATATACGGAAACAAACAAAAATGAAAATACAACAATCCAAATTCTTTGGGATGCAGTGAAGGCAGTCCTGAGAGGAAAAGACATTGCAATCCAGGCCTATCTCAAGAAACAAGAGAAATCCCAAATACAGAGTCTAACAGCACACCTAAAGGAAATAGAAGCAGAACAGCAAAGGCAGCCTAAACCCAGCAGAAGAAGAGAAATAATAAAGGTCAGAGCAGAAATAAACAATATAGAATCTAAAAAAACGGTAGAGCAGATCAACAAAACCAAGAGTTGGTTTTTTGAAAAAATAAACAAAATTGATAAACCTCTAGCCAGGCTTCTCAAAAAGAAAAGGGAGATGACCCAAATAGATAAAATCATGAATGAAAATGGAATTATTACAACCAATCCCTCAGAGATACAAGCAATTATCAAGGAATACTATGAAAAATTATATGCCAACAAACCGGACAACCTGGAAGAAATGGACAAATTCGTAAATACCCACACCCTTCCAAAACTCAATCAGGAGGAAATAGAAAGCTTGAACAGACCCATAACCAGTGAACAAATTGAATCAGTCATCAAAAATCTCCCAACAAATAAGAGTCCAGGACCAGATGGCTTCCCAGGGGAGTTCTACCAGACGTTTAAAGCAGAGATAATACCTATCCTTCTCAAGCTATTCCAAGAAATAGAAAGGGAAGGAAAACTTCCAGACTCATTCTATGAAGCCAGTATTACTTTGATTCCTAAACCAGACAGAGACCAAGTAAAAAAAGAGAACTACAGGCCAATATCCCTGATGAGTATGGATGCAAAAATTCTCAATAAGATACTAGAAAATCGAATTCAACGGCATATAAAAAGAATATTCACCATGATCAAGTGGGATTCATTCCTGGGATGCAGGGCTGGTTCAAGAATCACAAATCAATCAACGTGATATATCACATTAATAAAAGAAAAGATAAGAACCATATGATCCTGTCAATCGATGCAGAAAAGGCCTTTGACAAAATTCAGCAACCTTTCTTACTCAAAACCCTCGAGAAACTCGGGATAGAAGGAACATACTTAAAGATCATAAGAGCCATTTATGAAAAGCCCACAGCTAACATCATCCTAAATGGCAAAAAACTGAGAGCTTTTTCCCTGACATCAGGAGCACAACAGGAATGTCCACTCTCACCGCTGTTGTTTAACATAGTGTTGGAAGTTCTAGCATCAGCAATCAGACAACAAAAGGAAATCAAAGGCATCAAAATTGGCAAAGATGAAGTCCAGCTTTCACTTTTTGCAGATGACATGATATTTTACATGGAAAATCCGATAGACTCCACCAAAAGTCTGTTAGAACTGATACATGAATTTAGCAAAGTGGCAGGATACAAAATCAATGTACAGAAATCAGTTGCATTCTTATACACTAACAATGAAGCAACAGAAAGACAAATAAAGAAACTGATCCCATTCCCAATTGCACCAAGAAGCATAAAATACCTAGGAATAAATCTAACCAAATATGTAAAAGATCTGTATGCTGAAAACTATAGAAAGCTTATGAAGGAAGTTGAAGAAGATACAAAGAAGTGGGAAAACATTCCGTGCTCATGGATTGGAAGAATAAATATTGTCAAAATGTCAATACTACCCAAAGCTATCTACACATTCAATGCAATCCCAATCAAACTGGCACCAGCATTCTTCTTGAAACTAGAACAAGCAATCCTAAAATTCATATGGAACCACAAAAGGCCCCGAATAGCCAAAGTAATTTTGAAGAAGAAGACCAAAGCAGGAGGCATCACAATCCCAGACTTTAGCCTCTACTACAAAGCTGTCATCATCAAGACAGCATGGTATTGGCACAAAAACAGGCACATAGACCAATGGAATAGAGTAGAAACCCCAGAACTAGACCCACAAACGTATGGCCAACTCATCTTTGACAAAGCAGGAAAGAACATCCAATGGAAAAAAGACAGTCTCTTTAACAAATGGTGCTGGGAGAACTGGACAGAAATATGCAGAAGATTGAAACTAGACCACTTTCTCACACCATTCACAAAAATAAACTCAAAATGGATAAAGGACCTGAATGTGAGACAGGAAACCATCATAACCCTAGAGGAGAAAACAGGAAAAGACCTCTCTGACCTCAGTCGTAGCAATCTCTTACTTGACACATCCCCAAAGGCAAGGGAATTAAAAGCAAAAATGAACTACTGGGACCTTATGAAGATAAAAAGCTTCTGCACAGCAAAGGAAACAACCAACACAACTAAAAGGCAACCAACGGAATGGGAAAAGATATTTGCAAATGACATATCGGACAAAGGGCTAGTATCCAAAATCTATAAAGAGCTCACCAAACTCCACACCTGAAAAACAAATAACCCAGTGAAGAAATGGGCAGAAAACATGAATAGACACTTCTCTAAAGAAGACATCCGGATGGCCAACAGGCACATGAAAAGATGTTCAACGTCGCTCCTCATCAGGGAAATACAAATCAAAACCACACTCAGATATCACCTCACGCCAGTCCGAGTGGCCAAAATGAACAAATCAGGAGACTATAGATGCTGGAGTGGATGTGGAGAAACGGGAACCCTCTTGCACTGTTGGTGGGAATGCAAATTGGTGCAGCCGCTCTGGAAAACAGCGTGGAGGTTCCTCAAAAAATTAAAAATAGACCTACCCTATGACCCAACAATAGCACTGCTAGGAATTTACCCAAGGGATACAGGACTACTGATGCATAGGGGCACTTGTACCCCAATGTTTATAGCAGCACTCTCAACAATAGCCAAATTATGGAAAGAGCCTAAATGTCCATCAACTGATGAATGGATAAAGAAATTGTGGTTTATATACACAATGGAGTACTACGTGGCAATTAGAAAGAAAGAAATATGGCCCTTTGTAGCAACATGGATGGAACTGGAGATTGTGATGCTAAGTTGAAATAAGCCATACAGAGAAAGACATATACCATATGGTTTCACTCTTATGTGGATCTTGAGAAACTTAACGGAAACCCATGGGGGAGGGGAAGGAAAAAAAGAGGTTAGAGTGGAAGAGAGCCAAAGCATAAGAGACTCTTAAAAACTGAGAACAAACTGAGGGTTGATGGGTGGTGGGAGGGAGGGTAGTTTGGGTGATGGATATTGGGGAGGGCACCTTTTGGGATGAGCACTGGGTGTTGTATGGAAACCAATTTGACAATAAACGTCATATCTTGAAAAAAGAATACCTTGCCAAATATAGAAAACTTAAAAAAAAAAAAGAACTTAAAAGCCTGGAAAATATGTCTATTGATACAGAATCTTCAATGATGAACAGAGAGGAATTAGTCTGTTTTTTTCAGAGGCTTCATCCTGGATTGAATAGGGAGATATGAGAGACCAGTAGGTTACAGCAGATGTAGAAGACTGATTTTGGAATGAGGGTGTTGGTTTTTTACCCCATGGATAAAAGGGAATAATTGTCAGTAGGAGGTACAACTTTGTAAGATAATTCCAGCTCACATGTTCTAATCATGAATTAAAACGCAAGAGCCAAAGTTCAGATTAAATGAAGCCTCTGATGGGTCACAGTTGGCACAATGATGGACCAAATAGGGGAAAAATTATTAATCTTCTTTACCTAATTTCCTTCTATTGAGATGGTCTCAAAGGAGTGGGAAATTCTGGCTTTGCAATGCCCCAGGTCCTTCCCAGGTGATTGCATTTATCCTGTGGTTTCTGTTACCGCCTAAATCCAGATTTGTTCCAAACTGTTTCTTCAGTCCAGATTTCTCTCTAAAGTTCCTGGCCCTTATAACAGCCTGTTTATGGAAAATCTCCAGCCAGATGATTGGAGATATCTCCAAATCAATAGATCAGCAAACAAACAAAAAACATTGTTCACCAAACTCTTCTACTTTATCACCATCAAGAGCCTGTCTCCTCCTGCACTCTTTATCCTAATGAACGGTAACTTCTCTTAGACTTTTCCTTTTTCAGTGGAATCTGTATCTCAACTACCTGAGGAAAAAATAAACTTATATCAGTAGCCTAAAGATTGTTAAATCCTAAGTTTTAGGCTTTACACAGTTTTGTGTAATTACACATAATACCTTATATTTGTATGACCTTGCATAGTCTATAAAATGTATTCTCAAAGATACCATAGCCTAAGATAAGATAATCTATTTTAATGGTAAAATTATTCTGTAATGAGAGGTTATCATGAAAAAAAATAGCAGTCTTGGATTAGGAAAAGCACAGGGCATCAATTATGCATTCTTATATACGAAGCCAGCTGTATTTTCTTTTTGTTTTTTATTTTTTTAATGTTTATTTTACTTTTGAGAGAGAGAGAGAGAGACAGAACATGAGTGGGGGAGGGGCAGAGAGAGAGGGAGACAGAATCTGAAGCAGTCTCCAAGCTCTGTGCTGTCAGCACAGAGACTGATGAGGGGCTCAAACTCACAAACCGTGAGATCATGACCTGAGCCAAAGTCGGACGCTTAACTGAGCTACCCAGACACCCCATCAACTGTGTTTTCTAACCAAAACTAGTCTGGATCTTTTTACTCTGGATTTTCAGTAGTTTATAGTTGTTCACTAAGTTCTAATTTAAAAGAGTGCATGCTTCTCTAGTGTTTTTTGTGTCTACAGATAATTCAGGGATTAAAGGGTGCACATGCACACACACACATACAGCTTTTATGCACCAGAAGGTCAAACATCTGCCTCCCAAACACAAAAGTCAAGAATGTGGTACAGCATAGACTGAGGGCACTAGACATTGCCCCTGATTTAGGAAACTCTGCATTCATTTTCTATATATATTTTAGCTATGTCTTTCATGATTTGTACTTATGAATCTCAAAACATTATAGAGACACCTCATGCTAGACTCTCAGGAATCATTAAATGAGAAATCTAACAGGGCATAGTGTATAAATGAAGAGAGAAAATATGCTCCTGTTTGAATAGAAACAGATAATGCACTGAAGTCTACCTTTCAAGACCCAGAGTGGGAGGGAACCCTAGAAAAATCTGCAAGAGTTTTATTACTATGACTGTTCCCTGTTAAGGATGGCATGAAGTATTGGACCAAGATACTGTGACCACTCATTTTATTTTATTAATGTATTTTAATAACTTTACTGTGATATAACTCACAAACCATAAATTTCATGCATTTAAGGGTACAGTTTTGTGTTTTTTGAATGTTCAAATTGCAACTAGTACTATAATTTAATTTTAAAATACAATCTAATTTTGTCCCTCTACAAGAAGCCCAGGCATTTTGACCATCACTTCTATCTATCCCCCTTCTTCTAGCCCTAGCAAATGTTAATCTACTTTCTGTCTCTATAGATTTACCTACTGTGGACATCTCATATAAATGGAATCATACAATATGTGGTCTTTTGTGACTAGTCTCTCTAAAATATGATAAAGTTTTCAAGATTCATCCATATTTTAGCCTATGTTGGTGCTCCACTGACTTTATCGCGGAATAATATTCCATTTTATGGATATATATAGTATCTTATTTATTCATGAGATGATGAAAACTTGGGTTCTTCTCACTGCTGTCAATTATGAACAATGTTTCTCCACACATTTGAGTACAAGATTTTGTGTGGACGTATGTTTTCATTGCTCTAGGGTAGATAGGAGGGGAATTCCTGGATCATATTGGTAACTCTATATTTAAACTTTTGAGAAACTTCTATACTTTTGAAAGCAGCCGTACCATTATACATTATTACCAATGGTATAGGAGGGTTCTAATTTCTTCACATGCTTATCAAAACTTGTTATTTTCTGTGTTTGCAATTGTCACCATCCTAGTGGGTGTAGAGTGGGAGACTGTGGTTTTCACTTCCATTTTCCTAATAGCTAGTGGTGTTGAGAACCTTCTCATGATATTATTGACCACTTGCATATCCTCTTTGGAAAGCTTGTAGGTCTTGGGGATAGATGAAAAGCCTAGGTTTTTGATGGGAGAATTTTCCAGACATTTATTCACAAAGGAAAAGCCAGGCATTTTTTTTAATTTTTTTTTAACGTTTATTTATTTTTGAGACAGAGAGAGACAGAGCATGAACGGGGGAGGGTCAGAGAGAGGGAGACACAGAATCTGAAACAGGCTCCAGGGTCTGAGCTGTCAGCACAGATCCCGACGCGGGGCTCAAACTCACAGACCGCGAGATCATGACCTGAGCCAAAGTCGGCCACTTAACCGACTGAGCCACCCAAGCGCCCCGAAAAGCCAGGCATTTAGATGGCCAATCAGTTTTGCACAGCTCTAATAAATATTTGAAAAGTACCTGAGCTTCAGTCCCATGGCCAGTGATTTACTAAATGAAGCATGGCATTGAATTACCCAATTTTTAAAATATTTTTAAGCAGTCAATGGTAATAGTAACAAAAATACATTTAGTCTCACTCATATCCAATTTGACTGTATGATTTAGGGGTCACCTTGCACATGGACACTTTTCACATTTCTCATATAGGACTATGGGGGTGAGTTGAGTGGGGAAAACATGTTGAAATGTTCCAAGAACTCATCTAGTACCTCATGATGAGAGAGTGCTTATTGGCAACCCTGTATAGCTCTCATTTCGAGATAATCTAGAAGTTGGAGATGAGAGATATGTAAGTCGCAGTGAGTATGGCTAGTATCACCCTGGAAGGATCCCTATGTTTGATACCAAGAGGTCTTACTTCTACTGCCGAGTATGAAAGAAATGTTTATAGATAACATTATTAAAAACTTGTACTCCAAAATCACTGTACCACATTACCCCTGCCTGATGCATTAGATATCTCATCTCAATATAACTAAAATACACATATATAATTATACCAGTTTCATTTATACAGTATTATGGGCTCAAATAAAAAAGGTAAACATAAAATTCTTGGAAAATCATGTGCTACTTTGCAAAAGGTAGTAAACTTATATACCTACAGAAGCTAGTCAGGTCACATGGAGTATGATCCCTTCTGCATGGCACAAGTACCACTGAACTCCATGGAAAGTGGGGAAATGGACTTAGAACTAAAAGAATCCCACATTTTAAAGGTAACTGAAAAACTATGACTTTGGTATAAAATATGAATTCTAAATATTATCTCAGAAAAGATATTCAGTTTAAAAAAATGTGTGGACTCTGGCTTGCAATATCTGTACCAAGTGAATGGAAAATTGTATTGATCCAAAGAGCCCTTGAATAGTAGGGATGAGGCTAATACTATTGCACGGAAGTCAGTTAACCTCCTGGTACCTCAACTGCTTAATCTTTAACATGATTATGACAATAGGAATTTGGGCCAAATGTTCTTTGAATGTTCTTTATTTCACCCTGGTCACAACTTCAATATCTTAGGTTCTCATGTTGGCAATGGTCTTTGTCTTTAAGCATCTTGCATTACTAAAAAAAGGAAACTATATTTTTAAAAATGTAGGAATCCTTTTATATAAGCCTAGAAAAATACAAATACCACTCCCCCAAATTAACATTGGTCTTCACTTGTCAAGGGAAGGAGTGAGTAGAAATAGGGAAAGGGAAAATTCCAAAGATGGATTACTTATCAGAAAACAAAAAGGACATAGAAAACTGAGACTGTAGATATGGAGTGTATTTGACAACAGGATTTTGATCAGGGAAGTAAACAAAAGGTTGGGTTTCAAAAACCCATGCTCTGGGAAATGGTGTGAAACAACCTCAAAGGAGACAACTCAAGGGACGACATGGTAGGTGTTTTCTAATACCCAAAGGACTGGCTGTCAAGTAGGAAGAGAGGTTAGCTTTGGTTTTTATGATCCCAAGTGTAGTGTTAACCCCAGTGAGTGGAATGTACTTGGTCCTGCCTTGCTTGGGTATTAGAAAGCCTTTCAAAAACTGCTTAGTTATGTACAAGCCTTCTCCAAGAGGTAATGGATGTCTGTCAGGAGAGATATATAAATGATATAACACGATGTAAAGTTCCTAGGGAATGTTAGCATTAGACATAGTGAGGGAGGAAATAGATACTGATAAACCAAAGCTTGAACATCCTTAGCTTTTTTTTTTTTTCTAGCCTATACAGATGTCCCCATTTCAAGTCTGAGTAGCAGTAATATAGTAGGCACATTCTTCTTCAAGTCCATTCTAGCCCAGAGTTTCTCTTTAAAAATATTCTACTTAGCACATACTGTGATCTAGCCACTGTGATGACTTCTGTTTACATTCATCATATTCTACCTTACCTTTATCCCAACTGTCTGGGATATGTTGAAATTTATAGGTAAGAAAATTAAGAGTTTTGAGAGGTTATGTAGCTCATGTGTGATGGTCCAGAAATTTTATTTCTGGCAAGTCTGACTTTAAAACTTCTCCCTCATTAGACCTAGTGCATACAGTGTCTTTTTGTATGCTTAGAAAATATAGGGTATTCTTGGATCCTGGGTGAAATGTGCCTCCAGGGAAAGAATAACACCTGTGGTTAGTCTGTGAGCAGAACACTCAAAGAGAACATTTGAGATTACCAGTTTCCCAACCTACCTCTGTGATCTCAGCTAGCCTCTGTGGGTTATGAGTAAAATTAATTCAAGGGGCAGGGACAAAGGTGCAAGGGCAAGGATGCAAGAGAAAATATGAGAAAAATATATTTTCAAGATGTAATGATATTAATCCAATGAATGCCATGGGCTGCTTGCCCATGTGTAATGCTACCCTGTTCTCAATGTAATGCAGAACTTTCTCAAAATGCTCTGGATGAGCAGAAATGTGATGAACATGTGAAGCAAGTCAATAATACAAACACTATCAGGATGACCTGTCTCAGTGGGGGGAGACATGCCCTAGGTGTTATAAATTTCAATTTCCCATGTCTCCACATCAAAGTAACACAGGGCAGCCCTTTCTGATGACCAGGCAGCTCTGTTGACTTCTTTTTTTCTTCCCCCAGGATAGGAAAAGGGAAATGATAAAATCACGTTTCCTTTTTTTTACCCCTCCATTTCAAGCTGACTGAATTTTTCTCAATTAAAATGGGATCTGGTTAAATAAAGGTCAGTCCAGCCTTGGCACTTTCTACATTAACAGTAAATCGACATCTAACTGTCTTTGTTCCCACCTCTTTTACTAAATCAAAATGCTTGAAGATGTCTTCAATATGGGCTAGCGAAACATAGACTATATATCCACGATTATCAATAGCAGAGGCAAGAGGCAATTATTATTTAGGTCAATATATTTATTTTATGTGCATAACAACACTGTAAATATAATAACTAGATTTAATACTATACTATTAATTCTAGGCATAATTACTTTTCTGCAGAAAAACAGGGAGGCAATTGCATTGTATAATTGTACTTACTCAGAGGCTTTGCTTCCTCCAGATACAAAAGTGTTAAGTCATACAACTTCTATGACATTCAGTAATACTTTTTTTCTTTTTTTTCTTAAGTGTTTATTTATTTTTGAGAGAATGCAAGTGGGAGAGGGGCAAGAGAGGGAGACAGAGGATCTGAAGTGGGCTCTTCCCTGACAGCAGGGAGCTGATGTGAGGCTCAAACTCACCTTAAGATCATGACCTAAGCCGATGTGAGATGTTCAACCAACTGAGCCACGTAGGTTCCCCTCTTTTTTAAATAAGTCTCTATTTGATACTCTTTTTATGGACCAAAATATACAGGCCATCTAGAGAGGTCAGATAGATTTCTGTTAATGAATATGACCTGAGGTTAAAGGAAGAAAGGCAATAATCAAAAAGTTAGTGGAGCAGAAAATATGTAACAGTGAGGCATGCGTCAGAAGTAGTATTTGAGTTTGGCCTATGTTCATAATGTTGTAGGAACTGGTTAAATATTTAATCACTAGTAGAATCTGGTGACAAATTGGATGAGGAAGAGGTTCATTCTGAAGCTCACAGGAATATAATATTTAGGATAGAAGACACAAGTAAAAACAGGTGAATCTGTAGGTTCATTTATGTAGTACTACAACCAGCGCTATTAAACATTAGTTGTAATTTGCAGTAAGTACATCTGTGAACTTAAAAGAATTAAGAGATTATTTTAGAGCCACCATTTGAGTACTTATAGATTTACAGCAGTTTTAAGAAATAATAAAAGATCACATCTGCCCAGTGTTGAAAGGGAATATCTTATAACACTGTAGTAATATAAGCAGAATATTAACATTGATACTGTTTAGATACATAACAACTCCATCACCAACAAGAATCCCTGATGTTATCTTTAATAGCCAACTTAGTTTCCTTCAATATTATTGTATATGTTTTTGTGTGAACATAGCTTTTTTTTTCCTCAAAAAAAAAAAAAAAAAAGCCAAAATGTATAGTTATTGGATTGCAGGGAAATTGTATGCTTAGTTTTTTTTTTCATTTTTTATTTTTTAACCCAAATTATAATTCATTCATTTTTTTAAAATTTACATCAAAGTTAGTTAACATATAGTATAATAATGATTTCAGGAATAGAATTGAATGATGTGTCACTTGTATATAACACCCAGTGCTCATCCCAGTAAGTGTCCTCCTTAATGCCCCTTACCCACTTAGTCCAAACGCCCATCCAAAACCCCTCCGTCAACCCTCAGTTTTTTCTCCGTATTTAAGAGTCTCTTGTAGTTTGTCTCTCTCCCTGTTTTTATTTTTATTTTTATTTTTTGCTTCCCTTCCTTTATGGTCATCTGTTTTGTATCTTAAATTCCACATATGGGTGAAGTCATATGATACTATCTCTGACTTATTTCACTTAGCATAATATACTCTAGTTCCATCCACATTGTTGTAAATGGCAAGATTTCATTCTTTTTGATCACTGAGTAATATTCCATTGTATATATGTACCACATCTTCTTTATCCATTCATCTGTCAATGGATATTTGGGCTGTTTCCATGCTTAGTCTATTGTAAATAGCACTGCTATTAACATTGGGATGCATGTGCCCTTCGAAACAGCACTCCATAAAATACCTATGAATAAACCTAACAAAAGAGGTGAAAAATCGGGGCACCTGGGTGGCGCAGTCGGTTAAGCGTCCGACTTCAGCCAGGTCACGATCTCGCGGTCCGTGAGTTCGAGCCCCGCGTCGGGCTCTGGGCTGATGGCTCGGAGCCTGGAGCCTGTTTCCGATTCTGTGTCTCCCTCTCTCTCTGCCCCTACCCCATTCATGCTCTGTCTCTCTCTGTCCCAAAAATAAATAAAAAAAAAAAAACGTTGAAAAAAAAAATTAAAAAAAAGAAAAAAAAAGAGGTGAAAAATCTATACACTGAAAATTATAGAAAGCTTCTGAAAGAAATTGAAGAAAACACAAAAAAGTGGAAAAATGTTCCATGCCCATAGATTAGAAAAACAAATATTGTTAAAATATTGATATTACCCAAGGCAATCTACATATTCAGTGCAAACTCTATCAAAATAACACCAGCATTCTTCACAGAGCTAGAACAAACAACCCAAAAATTTGTATGGAACCAGAGAAGCCCCTGAATAGCCAAAGCAATCCTGAAAAAGAAAACCAAAGCAGGAGGCATCACAATTCCAGATTTCAAGCTGTATTAAAAAGCTGTTTTCAAGACAGTATGGTATTAGCACAAAAACAGACACTCAGATCAAAGGAACAGAATAGAGAATCCAGAAATGGATCCACAAACGTATGACCAACTAATCTTTGACCAAGCAGAAAAGAAGGTCCAATGGAAAAAAGACAGTCTCTTCAGCAAACGGTGTTGGGAAAACTGGACAGCAACATGCAGAAGAATGAACCTGGACCACTTTCTTACACCATACACAAAAATAAACTCAAAATGGATGAAAGGCCTAAAGATAAAACAGGAAGCCATCAAAATCCTGGAGGAGAAAACAGGCAACAACCTCTCTGACCTTGGCCACAGCAACTTCTATCTCCAGAGGCAAGGGAAACAAAAGCAAAAATGAACCTTATTTTAAGACCTCATCAAGATAAAAAACAAAAACAAAAACAAAAACAAAAAATAACAACAACAAAAAACTTCTTTACAGAGAAGGAAACAATCAGCAAAACTAAAAGGCAACCAACAGAATGAGAGAAGATATTTGCAAAGGACATATCAGATAAAGGGTTATTATCCAAAATCTATAAAGAACTTAGAAAACTCAATACCCAAAAACCAAATAATCCAGTGAAGAAATGGGCAAAGGACATGAATGGCCACTCTTCCAAAGAAGACATCCAGATGGCTAACAGACACATGAAAAAATGCTCAACATCATTCATCTCAGGGAAATACAAATCGAAACCACAATGAGATACCACCTCACACCTATCAGTATTGGCTAATTAACAATTCAGGGAACAACAGATATTGGTGACGATGTGGAGCAAGAGGATCTCTTTTGCATTGTTGGTGGGGATGCAAACGGGTTCAGCCACTCTGGAAACCCGTATGGAGGTTTCTCAAAAAAATTAAAACCAGAACTACACTAAGACTTAGCAATTGCACTACTAGGTATGTATTTTTAGTTTGATAAAAAGTTGCCAAACTGTTTTTCACAGTGGCTGGATCATTTTACGTTTCCATTAGTGATCTACAAATGACCCAGTTTCTGCACATCACAGTCAGCATTTGATGTTGTCACTTTGTTTTTGTTGTTGTTGCTGTTGTTATTGCTTTAGTTTTAGCTATTCAGATAAGTGTGTAATGAGATCTCAACCTGGTTTCAATTTGCATTTCCCTGATGGTTAATAATGGTGAGCATCTTCTCATGTGCTTATGCATCATCTGCAATTATATCCTCTTTGGTGAAATGTCTGTTCACATGTTTTTTGCCTACCTTCTAATTGGATTGCTTTTTATTTTTTTACTGTTCAAGTATTAATTTTTGTTTTATTTTGTGGTAAGAACACTTAGTATACCTACTCTCCAAACAGATTTTTTTTTGCCTCAGTTTATTTTTAGAGTAGAATATTCTTAAGGGATGAGATGTTGGAAGTTCATAGAACATACTCTGACCATGTTACTACAAAAATATTTCCAAACCCAATTATCAAATTTTAATAAACCCAAGTATATTTATTTTCATTAATCTTGTAAAGCATGAAAGGATCTCGTCTTAAGAGATTGTGACAAATATTTTAAGGTTAGCAAAAGGTTCACCTCTAGTTACCCAGGCAGGAGGTGTGGGCAAACCAGTTATGTTCTGTTGTGTGGAGAGTGGCAAGGAGAAAATCACAGAGTCAGAGAGGTTAAATATGTCCTGAGGGTAGTATGACTTTTCACACAATTTAAGGTAATTTAATTCAATTTCACACTATTTACTGAGTTCCCACCATGTTCAAGGCACTGAATTAGGTAGAAGTAGCGGTAGGAAGAAAGATTTAGAGATGGGTAAGCCACACCCTCTATTTTCCTCCTAATTATAATCTAGAAGAAAGAATAAAAGCAGTGCATATATAACCATATACATGGCAAAAGGTAGTCATTAATTCAAAAATAAAAACTTTTATGTAATGGTTTATTGGCCATTAAAAAAAAATACTTTTAAAGAAAAAGGGTTGGGGCATTCAGCTGATGTCTGCTACCTTAAAAAATCTACCCAGTGGCCAAGCATCTTGAGAAGACACAGACTATTTAGAAATATTTTCCAGCTATGATACTAAAGTCTTTCACATCACTTTATTCAATTCTTGGTCTTCCAGATTTAAGTCTCCAGTAAGAATTTGGAAATACACTTCTGTAGGTAGCATCCAGCCAACACAGCACCTGATGCCATAAGTGCCTTTCGGGGATTCAGGATGTAGATCTCAGAACTCAAAATAAATATTATATGCCTTCAAATATTCTGTGCTCCTTCCACCTTGTTCTTGATTTAACATGAGCCTATATGTCTCACCTAACTTCTACTTCTTTTGTCTGCTCTGGACCAGAGCCCAGAGTCTTTGCTTTTCTTCCACCACCCCCAGGTTTATTGAGATATTACTGGCATATATCATATGTAAGTTTAAAGGATGAAATATGACAAATTGATATACAGATATATTGTGAAATGATTGCCACCATAAGGTTACACCCTCATCCCTTCATATAATAATCATGTGTGTGTGTGTGTGTGTGTGTGTGTGTGTGGTGATAACAATTAAGATCTACTGCCTTAACAGCTTTTGTATATAATACCCTATTGTTAATTATGGTCATCATGTTGTACATTATATCCCCAGAACTTACTTATCTTACAGGTGGTAGTTTGTATGCTTTGACTAACATTTCACCGTTTCCCTTATGTCCCAATCCCTGACAACCACCATTCTATTCTCTATTTCCATGACTTCAGCTTTACAGATTTTAACATATAAGTGAGATTATATAGTATACATCTTTATCTGATTACATTACTTAGCATTATGCCCAAAAGATCATACACATTGTTGCAAAAGGCATGACTTCCTTCTTTTTATGGCATAATAACATTTATTACACACATATATTCTATGTAATATATAAATTTCACTATTTCCTTTATCCACTGATGGACAAACCAAGCTGTAATGAACATAGGGGTACAGATATCTTTTTTGAGATAGCAATTTCATTTTCTTGGGACATCTACCCAGAAGTAGGAATGCTGGATCCTATGCTAGTTCTATTTTTAACTTTTTGGGGAAACTCCATACCGTTTTCTACAGTGGAAGTACAAGTTTAAATTTCCAACAATGCATAAGACATCCTGTTTATCCACATCTTTTCTAATACTTGTCTCTTGATAATAGCCATCCTAACAGGTGTGAGGTGATATCTCATTGTGGTTTTGATTTGCATTTCCCTAACGATTAGTGATGCTAATCATCTTTTCATGTACCTTTGCATGCACCTTTCATGATGTTGGCCATTTGAATGTCTTCTTTGGAAAATGTCTATTCAAGTCCTTTGTCCATTTTTTAATTGTTTTTTGTTTTGTTTTGTTTTTGTCTTTTGTCCACAATTGAGTTATATGTGTTCCTATGTAACTATCTAGTAGATTTTAATATTGAATAGAGTAATTTTCCCTGCTTTATTGTTTTAAGATTGTTTTAAATATCCTAGGGTCACTGTCTTTCCATATAACTTTAAAGAAAGCTTGTCTTGGGGCATCTGATTGTCTCAGTCAGTGAATCGTCATACTCTTGATTTCAGCTCAGGTTATGATCTCATGGCTTGTGAGATTGAGCCCCAGCATCAGGCTCTATGTTGTGAGCTCAGAGCCTGCTTGGAATCCTTTCTCTCCCCATCTCTATGTCCACACCCACCCCTCAAAATAAATACATAAACTTAAAAAAAAACAGACTTGTTTATATCTACTCAAACATTCTGGGATTTGGGCAGGAATCTCATTAAGCTTAGGGATCACTTTTGAGAATTTATATGTTTATAGTATTGAGTCTTCCAATTCATTAAAATAGTATATCTATCTATCTATCTATCTATCTATTTATTTATTTATTATTTATGTCTTATTCCACATGAGAAGGCTTTCCTTGAAGATTTTATTGTCTTTGTCATTTGGCAGTTCTGGGTTGAAGGCTTCTTCAGTGCCCTGTCTTGATATTTGGGAAGCAATATGGAAACCCCAAGAACTTACCACCATGTCATTCTTCAAGTCCTGATTTTCCTAGACATTATGCTTTCTGTTTCCTACCTATGGCTGTCGTGTGATTTGTTTTTTCATTGTAAGAGGGAAGATCTGAAAGAGATGGGAGTATTCTATCTTGCCATACCCATTAAGTCCTATTTTTTTTTCCTTTTTTTGCAATGCAAGCTGAAATTTTGAAATTTTAAGCCTCAAGATTGCTACTTTATTTCTGTCAAGACTGTAGTATATAAGACACATGTATTATACATGTAAACACACACATACACACACACATGCATGCATGCATACATGTGTGTGCTCATGTACCTGCACATATTTAATGGTCAGGCTCCACAGAAACTTGTTTCTCCTGGGCAATTATTTAGGTAGGCACTTCAGCACAATTAGTCAAAAGTGATGACTTAATTATTTATTAGTCTGTTGCATTATTTGTATTTTTAGTATCCAATTTCCTGTTGCAAAAAAAGTCAACACTACGTTCAGAGTGTTGTATTACAAATGCATTACCAAACATTTCAGAATTTTATCTTTGATGCTCCAGTCCCTAAATCCATCATTCTTCATACAATAACAGTTTAAAATCAGAGCACAGTGTGTGGAGGCTTTTGTACAATTAAGTGAGATATAATAACTTAATTATTGACACATTAAGTGTTCTTTTGGTTTCAATTCCCCTCTCTCTTTCTCTCTCTCTTTGAAAAAAAATCAATGAGTCTTTTAGTCATATTTGTCCACAAATTGGGAAGGAACATGTTAAGTGCAGGTACAGAAAAGCATCTAAGAATTATCACCAGTGAAACTACAGGGATAGAGAAGGGATAAATCTGTTTTATATGCTATAATTATAAACAAGGTGCAGTAAAAAGAAAGTCATGTTTCGGACTTGTCTTCTATAAACATAGTTGAGACAAAGCTATCATGTATGTGCATTTTTACTTTTTATCTCTGCATGGTACTATTTTTACTTGAATAGAAAAACTTTCATTCAGATTTTCTTTAAATCAAATTGATCCTCAATCTTTATACAATTCCTTTAAGTGCAATATAATAAATCATTACACAAAAAGTCATCAAGCATAAACATAAATGTAAATCTGTGAGGTAATAAGAAGTTATTGAGATTACCTTATAACTGCTTTTCTTTTATAAAAGCATTCCATATTTATAATAACATGGTATATTATTACCCAGAAAGAATAAGCCATCTGAATTGTGCACACATGAAGGAGAGAGTAGAAACTTTTGATTTCTTACTTAGGTATCTCATTTACACTATTTAGTGTAAATAGAAACATTTTGATTTCTTACTTAGGTATCTCATTTATACTATTTAGTATAAAAGGACATCAAAAATATGCTGCTGGTGGTAATATACTATTACAGGAAAAGTAGTGAAATTATCCATTTACAGAAGTAGAAAGGATCAAATACATTTTTGCAAGAATTGAGGATTATATATCACCTATGTCCTCAGGAATTAAAACTCACTTGGAAACAGGATAGTTCATGAAAGGATTTAAGGAGATTGAATAAGATGAGAAAAGATGTAGAGGTAAGAATTTAGAGCCAAAATGGCTCTAAAAATGATCATGCACACTTGCTGGGTGTATCGAGTTCTTGTGTCCTCAAATAATTGCACCTGTTTCTGTCAGGTGATTCTGAGCCATCAGAGAAACTGAATGAAAAGTTGTCTGTATGCAAAAGCAAGTTTTCTGAAAATGAGTCTTGAAAGGTTGATAAATCCTTTTGGACCAGTTAGAAACTAATCATACTTTAAAAATTTAGTCTCTTAGTACACTCTCTAATTCATGAACAAATTTATCCAAAGAAGCAAAAACAGTAGGGTACCTACAGACATACACATGTACATCTCCCTTCCTTCCTTCCCTCCTTCCTTCCTTCCTTCCTTCCTTCCTTCCTTCCTTCCTTCCTTCCTTCCTTCCTTCCTTCCTTCCTTCTTTTCTATCATCTATCTATCCTCATCTAGCTGGCTTGCTATATAATCACATACCAGGATACCTATATACACGCATACAGATAGACAGAGAGAATTTGAAGTAAATGGCTTATGTAATTTTTGAGACTGACAAGTCCAAATTTGTAAGGCAGGCTGCAGGCTGAGGGAAAGTACTGCTATTGCAGTCTTTATCTGGAATTACTTCTGGGAAATTATTTTTTTTGGGGTGTTGTTGTTTTTGAGGCTTTTTTATTTTGGAACATGCCCATTCACAGCATTGAAATTAATCTTTCTTACCTAAAATTAATGATTATAGATATTAATCACATCTACAAAATATCTTCACAGAAACACCTGGATTAGTGTTTGATGAAATAACTGGGAACTATAGCTTAGCCAAGTTGACACATAAAATTAACCTTCATAAGTTTCAATGTCATCTTCTTAACTTATGCAGCAGTGATCATTCACAAAGAACAATGTTGAAAAATTGGTGAGGGCTGTATTTATGGTCACTTTGCACAAGTAGTCAAGATAATAGCTTCAACAAAAGTGAGGCCATTATATATCCATTCTTATTTTGATGAGAGTAACCTCTCATATTTGTCCAAATGTTGACTTCTTGGGGGTAAGAAACCAGAGGAAATTCATACTTAGCACTTTTTTACCCAATTAGGATTCTGATGAAGACTTAGTTCAGAATCTGATGAACATCATGAAATAAAACCATCTGTGTCTAGTGTTCTGGTATGACGCCTGAATTACAGGATGTCCACTTTAACCAAAGCAGTGCTGTTGGGTTATTTCCACCCTTAATATGGAAGCATATTGAGTAGTTAACCTCTACGAATCCTAGTAATGTCAATCTCTTAGCATCCTCTATATCTAGGGACACCCATATTCCTTCCTGAAAAACTGCTTTTATTTTCCCAAACTTCATATGGGAAGCTCATATTTATTAAATATGTATAGTAGAGTCGATGCTGAGACAAATGAGTCATAGCTGAAGGAGCCATAGTTCTTACTTTCAAGGTGTTTATAATCTTCATAGGGGAGTTGAATATAAGAATATAATAATTAGTTTCTATATATTAATAGCCATGAAAATGGCATACCAATTTAATCATGAAATTATAGTTTAGGAGGAAGAATGGGGATGGAAAGTAGAAGGCCAGTAAAAATGATATCCTTGATATGTGGTGTCTGAATCTTGAAATATAAGTAGGGACCTGTTAGGTGAACATGTCAGAAATATTAGTAACAAGACTAAACATTTGTGGAATATTTAATTAGTCTCAAACACACAGTATATACTTCATAAGTATAATCTTATCTCATCAACTCTAGGAAGTAGGTAACTAGCTATAGGTAACTAACTATAAGTTGAGGGAAACTAAGTGGTAGACCCAACATTTAAGCCCGTATTATCTGGGTCTGTAGCATCTGTTCTGGTCATCCGTGGGTACTGCCTTCCTTCTAAAAACATAGAAAGCAGCCTGTAATATAAAGGGATAGCCTGTACAAATGTAGGAAGTAAATTTAAGTAATAACAAGTGCACTGGAATGGAAGGAAAGGACCAGATCATAATATACCTCAAACAAAATCTAGATCATAACTAGAATGCACTGGAGGGCACTGAAAAATTTCAAGCAGTAGAGTGGCATTGTCAGACATGCCTTTTAGAGAGCTTATTATTGTAGTCATACAGAAGCAGGGGTTGTAGGCTAGTTAGATAAGTGATGGAGAGACATAACAGAATTTTGCAGAATGCAGAGAGAAATAAAGAGGTGTGAAAAGACAGGATCATTGAAATACAGACGCCAAGCAAGAATATAGAGCCATGTGGAAGATAGCTCTCATAGGACTTCATGACAAATTGCAAGCAGAGAATAACTCCAGGATGATTCCAAGATTTATGGAATGGGCAACTGGATGAATAATTGTTGTAACTTCTTTGAGGTAGGAAATGCAATAGGCAAAACAGGTTTTTCAAGGAAGCTTGACTTTAGCTTTTTTGATTCAGTTAAATTGGATGAGCCTCTAGGCCTGCATGTCTAATACGGTAGCCATTAGCCAAATATAGTTATTTAAATTGAAATTAATTAGAATTAAACAACATATTGTTAGAGGGTTGTCATTGTAACAGTGTAGGTTAGAAAATATTTATACCATCACAGAAAAGTTTTATTGAACAACATTGCTCTACATCATTCAAGTGAAGATATTCATAAGAAATTTTAATATGTTTTTCTCAGATTTAGAGAGCCAGAAAATGTGTTGCCTCCAGAAGTAATATGTTTCTGATCTTTGGAAATATCCTTGATGAGGATATTGGAGAGAAGATGTAACTTCCAGATGAACGGTTAGATCGAATACACAAGTATCACTGAGCATGTTCCAGGGACTGCATCGTGTGTCAGTTTAATACATAAAATTGCTGTTAAATTTGAAAATAATGGTGGTGTAAGACACAATTGCATGGAGAAGAACAGTGGCCACTTTTTAATGTTAAATTTATTGCAGTACACTGCTCTAAACATCTCAAAGCAAAACCCATCAAAAACATTGTGAAAAGTTCTCACTGTTTTTAAATATGTATACTTACATAAGTGGGTAGTTTGTGTGTATTAGTACATTTTAAAAACTTAGCACATATTTTTTTGGTCAGTGTTGGTTTGGTATGGGTACAGAAAGAATTCATTTCTGGCTTTACAAATTTTGGATTATGAGATAGTTGTTTTCTTTAATCACATATATTTTTGAGGTATAATTTATATGCCATAAAATATTCCCATTTCAAATGTACAATTCAGTGGTTTTCAGAAAACTTACAGTTATGTAACCTTTAACAAATCTAATTATAGATTTCCAGTACCCATCCCCAAGATTCTTTGTGCCCAATTGAATTCATTCCCCCTTGCCATCCCCAGCCTCAGACAACCACCATTTATATTTTGCCTCTATGAATAATCTTTCTCTAGACGTATTGTATAAATGTAACCATACAATAAGTGGTTTTTTTTACATCTGGCTTCATTCAGCTAACAATATTTTTTTGAGATTGATCTATGTTGTAGTTTCAATGAATTATTTTATCCTTGTAATCGATAAATAGTATTCTACCTGATAAATATATTACACTTGTTATATTAGTTGATGGTCATTTGAGTTATTTCCATTTTTAGGCTGCATGGAATAATGCTGTTATGAACTTTTAAGTAGAACATAATGTTTGTGAACATAAGTTTTCCTTTCTCTGGGAATGATATCTAGAAAGGAAATTGCTGGTTAATACAGTAAGGTTATATTTAACTGTTTTAGAAACTGCCAACGTGGCTGCACTTTACATTCTCACCAGAGGGCTCCAGGGTCTCCTCATTCTCTCCAATACCTCTCTCTCTCTCTCTCTCTCTCTCTCTCTCTCTCTCTCTCTCTCTC
>NW_024412404.1:46439252-46464601 GCF_014898765.1 Herpailurus yagouaroundi
TCTCTCTCTCTCTCTCTCTCTCTCTCTCTCTCTCTCTCTCTCTCTCTGTTTATTCATACATTTTGAAAGAGAGAGAACTTGTGCCAGCGGGGGAAGGGCAGAGAGAGAGGGAGAGAGAGAATCCCAAGCAGGTTCCTTGCTGCCAGCATGGAGCCCAAGTGGGGCTCAACTTCACAAACTGTGAGATCATGAGCTGGGTGGAAACCAAGAGTCAAATGCTCAACTGACTGAGCCACCCAGGCTCCCCTTGTCTCTTTTTATTTTAACCATTCTCGTTGGTGTGAAGTAGTACCTTATTGTGATTTTAATTTGAATTTTCCATCTCTCCAGTCTCATTATTCGCATGTCCCTGAGAGAAATCCCCTTTGTTTCTCATTTTTCCTATGTGCTTTTCTCTTCATTCACATGATGATAAAGGAATCTCTTTGATGTTAGGTGGCAACTTGCTCTGAATAAATAGATACATGATACGTGTAGGATGACTTAACATGTAAGCAGACGTAAAATTATTGTCCATGCTCCAGCTCTTCAATTAAAAAAAAAAAGACATCTTAGTAAAAGATATTAAAAGTCACCACTAGAGGCTTCTCTGTTCCAAGTGCATGAGGAAGCCAGACCATCTGAGATTCTAGGGTCTGTGTTTTGCGTATTTGGGCACTTCTAATTTGAAGCTAAGGATAAAACAAAAATTGTATTGGTTAATCCTTCTGCAATCAAAGCCTTTCAAATCCACATTAGTCTGTCAGCCTTTGGGGTCCATCACGTATTAGGCAGTGATGAGTCAGTAAGAATATCCAATACACAGTCCTTATCGTCAAGAAGTTGCCCATAAGGACCTGTCAGCAATAATGCAGAACATTTGAAATGGAATGAGCCTGAAATCAAGCTATCCTCAAATTCTGCAATAATCTTAGTCTCTAGGCAGCACATGGCCCTAGAGTTGAACATTGTTTTCTTCTTGAGATTACCTCCACCATGCCTTTGGGCTGAAATGCTCAGTCAAGTGTCCTGCCAAAGGACCTGAAACGGACTGTGTGTAGTTCTCGGACTGTCATCTTCATTCCAGGCTTCCAGAGTCCGTGCTCTCTCTCGATGCAAAGCAACTTCTCATTCCCATTATCTGCTTTCATGGCCCCCAGCCTGGCTGACAGGATTCACAAAGGTGAACCAAACAGAGTCCCTAAATGCACAGAACTTATAGTCTAGTACCTGCAACAGACATAGCAGAATTCTCATAATACGGAATGTATAGTCATAGCTGTTATGGGCATGTTAAAGAAAAGTTTTATAGTATTAAAGGTGGGAGGGATGGTCAGGGAAGATTCACAGTCATCCCAGATTCAGGTGAAACTTGGTGACTGCCTAAATACCACAATGATTAGAAGAAAGACTTTTGCCATAAAGGTTCATTCTCTTCTGGCAACTGCTGATGAAACCATGAAGAAGGGGACAATGGACGTATGACTTGCACATATCTGCATCCTACTCCCGGCTATCTCTGTCTTCCTGATGTAGCTTGGGGAGGGGCTGTTATAATATACATTTATACCAAAGAGTTTATTGCCCTATATTTTTTTGCTAATAGTATATTATAATATATAGTATAAAGTGTTTCCTGCTTTGTTCTGCCTGCAGTGATGGATGTGGCCCATACTGTCTCAGGCACCTTTTTTCTTGAACTCTCATGCTATCAATACTTTACATTGTTCACAATGGGCTGGTGGAAAATGTGACCTATTTCTGTCTAAATCTAGCATTTATGGCAGCACAGTTCTATAGTAATAATAGGAGAAAATCTAAAATGACTTTGTCTGTTTTGAAGTCTGCTCCATAAATAAATCGAGAATGCCAATTATTTGTTAAATAATTTATAAATTACAATTTCCTGAAAGATGGATCTTCTGTGTCATCCTTTAATGCTAGTATTTTTTTTCTGGTCATTTTTTTTCCCTACCTGAAGCAAATAAGTAAAAGCCAATAAATTTACTAATGGTTTTTCATAGTTGATTCTTAATCCCCACTAGTATCTCTGATGCATTTTATTGACTCCCAGTTTCCTCTTTATTTTCTTAGATATAACATACAAATTAAGTTTAATAAATATTTAGCATAATATTAATAATGATGACAAAAAAAGTCACATTTCAGGAAAGAAACATGGTGGCCACAAAAGAAACAAAGAATCACCATTTAAAACAAAGAATTTCATAAATATTAATGGAAACAATTTACCTGAGAGAAAACTACAGACCCCACTCCTTCAATATAAAAATTTGATCTTGCACAAACAATTTAGCACAGTTTCAAGAACCATGATTATTCACAGAACAAAAGATTCTTTAAGTTTCCAAGGGACTCACTGCAGGGCTCATTTAAACATTGAGTTATCCAAGTGCATTCTAAATATAATTCATATGTTTTAAATCTAAATAATCACAAACTTTACAGGAATACATTTGTTACTCTCATATAAAGTGAGACCCCAACAACAGTAAAATCTGTCGCCCGGTAGGATAGCTTCTACAAGAGATGTCCCATAAAAAACAAACGTTTTAAATCATGAACTATCCAGTGTGAAGTTAATGTGTAGTCCCAGAAAGATTTCCTTTTATAACCTCCCTAGGAGTCAGCCTTTTATAGCTATGGTTCTTCCTCTAATGCCTCTGGACAGAAGAAGAATTCATCAAGAATTCAACTCCCATCAAGAGTAACAATGGTGCAGTCATAGAGTTCTTCCCCCCCTCCAGAATTTAAAAACTCTTTGAACTTGATTCTTTTCTGCTTGCTTGTTAGTGTGTTCATTGGCTTGTCTTAGACTGTCTTTTCTTGAAAATGATGAAAGTCATTGCTCATCAGAGATTGTATCATTAATATAGGACATTTATACCTGAGGAAAGACATCTATATGTTGCTGGTCCAGAAAGATTTGAAGAAATGCTTCCAAGTGAACAAGGCACTATTGCCATCCAGTTGGCTACAACTTTCAAAAAAGGTCAAACTACAAACCTATGCAACTTACAGTTTACATTTAAGCATATTTATTCATTTAAACTTATGCCTCTGATATTATAGAAGTACAATCATCAATGTGAAAATATATCAATTTTAATTTGTTTTTTTTTTAATAATAGACATTACAGAACAGCACACAAGTATTTTTAATAGGAAATATGCATATAGATGGGTGATATTGCTTGGACTCAAATCCAGCTAAAATGTCTACAGAAGTTACTTTTAAGTGGTGGAGGGAATATGATTCTTTTTTATGTTGATTTTCAGAAATGTTGATCTTCATGTGCAGAATTTTCTTTCAACACATTCATACTAAATATTCAATAAAACAATTTTTTTTAAAAAAGATGTTTCTCAAACTCATCTCTTTATGATAATTTTTTAACCTGAGTTTCTTTTTCTGAGATTAGTGATTGTTATTAAGAATTTATATGTGAAAATTAGATTTTAGAATGTTTTCCATTTTACCACTGAGAGTCAGTTAGCCAAATTAACTAACTTTTGGAATTAAAATGTAACTGGATGCTGAATTTCTAAACTCTTTCAGGGTCAACCTTCTCTGACAGGGATATGTACTCATCTAGAGGCTGGCAATATTGAAAGAAAAAAATATATACTCTTGGAAAGAGCTATAGCACATTTTTCCTCATCCTCATTAGAAAATACCAAAGCCTTATTGTAGAAGTTATTCTCTCTGTTCCCCTGTCAAATATAGCCTGGTCACATGGAGTCAATATGACATCTTAAACAACTGTCTCCCCAGAGAAAAGTCATCTGTCCTAGGAGGAGATAGGTCTGGCTTCAAGGCATTAACATCACCTTGGAACCATTCCCATTGTTCTGCTGGATGCCTAAAAGTATAGACCTTGTTGTGAGCCATTAGCTTGATCAAACCATGGGGAGAATCTAAGACTCTCAATGCACATTAACGGCAACAGTGCCTGACCCTGTGCCAAAGTTCCAAGTGTAAATATCACTGCTATTTCATAACTGCCTTCCATCTTACTCATGTCTTTCATGAATAATCCTAACACAGAGACTTCAGAGTATTCTAGGAAATATACTTCCATTTTTGCTAAATCAACACAGAGCAAAACTACGAAAGAGGCCATGTTAAGTTGTTTGGTTATTATGAAAAAGATGTATATAGATACATCTTCAGTATTGTTTTTTTTCCCACATAAATGTTGATAATTGAGACAGGAGATGAGTCTTGACAATAGTAACTAAATTGTCAAATGCATTAATAACTAGTATGCAAAACAAGTCCTCTCCTATTTATTTCATTTTAGACTAGGAAAATTGCATTGTCATGGCCTATATTTAAATATTAAGAATTTTACTATTAAAAAGTAGTACAATGTTTAAAAGGAAATTTAATCTGATACAGAAACTCTCCCACCCATTACTGGATTAATTTACATATTCCTTTTCAACTCTCTCATTTTACTTGCAGGTGTTTAGGCTTACAAGATATCTTCTATTATACCCAGAACTGTAATTCAAGACTTCACACATCAGTCTGGAACACTCTACCCACAACCCATCAGGAAAGCCAATAGAGAAGTACAGTCATGAGGACTCCCCTGTGGTAGTATAAGGCTTTCTGAGACCAGTATGATGAGTTTACGTGCAAAAATTTGTGAATATCTGAAATTCTGTCTGTCTTCTTTCTCTCTCCTTTCTTTCACCTACCCCCCAGTTTTCTTCATCATTTATCTAGTTACCATTTTCCTCCTTTTTCTCTTTTTTGCTTCCTCATTTGCTTTTCTGTTTCTTTTCATTCTTCTTATCACTGTCCTGCTAATCAATCTAAGCTCATATACTATAGGTTCTATGATTCAGACCTTCTTTTGTTTGTAGATTTCTCTTTTTCCTTTCTTAACATGTCCTCATACTTCACATGCATTTCTCAGGTTCTAACCAGCCTTTGAAGCCCAGGTCAGTTTTTATTTCCTTAGAAAACTTCCCATAAGATCTCTACTTTGGCACATTCCTCTCCTAGAGAAGTCACAGCTTCTGAGAATCTGTACCTACCCTTTGTCACTCAGCATTCATTGCATTTATTTTTTTCACAAATATCCTTGCATGATATCCTCAGTAAAGCTCATAAAGGAAATAATATATGCTCAATAAAAGCTTGCTAACATTATCACTGTTACATGAAAATACATGCTTACATAAAAGACCCATTTTTAGTACTTATTCTACTTATTTCTTTTATTTCCCCCATTTTTATCTCAATTATCACTTGTTTTTCATTTATTTTTTCTTATTTATTTTTCTTTTTTTATATTGCAACTTGTTTGGAATGTAATTTGACAGAAGCTATTAAAACGTAAAAGTATACTTATGCATTGGTCAGTTGTTTTTTTTTTTTTTTTTTTTTTTTGTATGTTTGTTTGTTTTAATTTCCATCCAAGTTAGTTAGTGTATAGTGCAACAGTAGTTTCAAGAGTAGATTCCTTAATGACCCTTATCCATTTAGCCCATCCTGCCTCCCACAACCCCTCCAGTAACCCTCTGTTTGTTCTCCATTTTTAAGGGTCTCTTATGTTTTGTCCCCTCCTGGTTTTTATATTATTTTTGCTTCCCTTCCATTGTGGTCATCTGTTCTGTGTCTTAAAGTCCTCATATGAGTTAAGTCATATGATTTTTGTTTTTCTCTGACTAATTTTGTTTAGCATAATACCCTCTAGTTTCATCCACATAGTTGCAAATGGCAAGATTTCATTCTTTTTGATTGCCAAGTAATACTCCATTGTGTATATATACCACATCTTTTTAATCCATTCCTCCATCAATGGATATTTGGGCTCTTTCCATACTTTGGCTATTGTTGATAGTGCTGCTCTAGACGTAGGCGTGCATGTGCCTTTCAAAACAGCATACTTGTATCTGTTGGATAAATACCTAGTAGTGCAATTGCTGAGTCGTAGGGTAGTTCTATTTTTAATTTTTTGAGAAACCTCCATACTGTTTTCCAGAGTGGCTGCACCAGTTTGCATTCCCACCAACAATGCAAAAGAGATCCTCTTTCTCCACATCCTTGCTAACATCTGTTGTTGACTGAGTTGTTAATGTTAGCCATTCTGACAGATGCAAGGTGGTATCTCATTGTGGTTTTGATTTGTATTTCCCTGATGATGAGTGATGTTGAGCATCTTTTCATGTGTCAATTGGCCATCTGAATGTCTTCTTTGGAGAAGTGTCTATTCATGTCTTTTGCCCATTTCTTCACTGGATTATTTGATTTTTGGGTGTTGAGTTTGCTAAGTTCTTTATAGATTTTGGATACTAACCCTTTATCTGATATATCGTTTGCAAATATCTTCTCCCATTCTTTTGGTTGCCTTTTAGTTTTTCTCATTGTTTCCTTTGTTGTGCAGAAGATTTTATCTTGATGAGATTCCAATAGTTCATTTTTGCTCTTGTTTCCCTTGCCTCTGGAGATGTGTTGAGTAAGAAGTTGCTGCAGCCAAGGTCAAAGAGGTTTTTGCTTGTTTCTCCTGAAAGATTTTGATGGCTTACATTTAGATCTTTTATCCATTTTAGTTTTATTTTTGTGTATGGTGTAAGAACGTGGTCCAGGTTCATTTTTCTGCATGTCGCTGTCAGATTTTCCCAGCACCACTTGCTGAAGAGACTGTCTTTATTCCATTGGCTATTCTTTCCTGCTTTGTCAAAGATTAGTTGGCCATACGTTTGTGGATACATTTCTGGGTTCTCTATCCCTTTCCTTTGATATGAGTGTCTGTTTTTGTGTCAGTACCATACTGTCTTGATGATTACAGCTTTGTAATACCCCTTAAAGTCCATAATTGTGATGCCCCCTGCTTTGGTTTTCTTTTTTAACATTGCTTTTGCTATTCTGGGTCTTTTCTGTTTCCATACAAATTTTAGGATTGTTTGTTCTAGCTCTGTGAAGAATGTTGGTATTATTATGATAGGTATTACATTGAATATGTACATTGCTTTGGATAGTATTGATATTTTAACAATCTTTCTTCTTCCTATCCAGAGGCATGGCATATTTTCCATTTTTTTGTGTGCCTCCTTCAATTTATTTCATAAGCTTTCTATAGTTCTCAGTTCTTTCTACAGTTTGCAGTTCTTTTTCCAGCTCTTTAAGATGTAAGGTTAGTTTGTATATCTGAGATCTTTCTTCCTTCTGTAGGAAGGCCTGGATTGCTATATATTTTCTTCTTATGACTACCTTTGCTGCATCCCAGAGGTTTTGGGTTGGGGTATTATCATTTTCATGTGCTTCCATGTATTTTTTAATTTCCTCTTTTGCCTCTTGGTTAGCCCATTCATTCTTTAGTAGGATGTTCTTTAGTCTCAAAGTATTTGTTACCTTTCCAAATTTTTTCTTGTGGTTGGTTTCGAGTTTCATAGTACGGAAATATGTATGGTCTGATCTTGATCTTTTTGCACTTGCTGAGGGCTGATTTGTTTCCCAGTATGTTATCTATTCTGGGGAACGTTCCATGTACATTCAGGACAAATGTATATTCTGCTGCTTTAGGATGAAATGTTCTGAATATATCTGTTAAGTCCATCTGGTCCAGTGTGTCATTCAAAGCCATTGTTTCCTTGTTAGTTTTCTGAATGTATGATCTGTCCATTGCTATAAGTGGGGTGTTGAAGTCCCCTAGTATTATGGTATTATTATCAATGAGTTTCTTTATGTTTGTGACTAATAATTTATATATTTGAATTATTCCACATGTGGAGCATAAATGTTTACAATTGTTAGGTCTTCTTGGTGGATAAACCCCTTAATTATGATATAATGCCCTTCTTCATCTCTTGTTACAGTCTTATTTTAAAGTCTAGATTGTCTGATACAGGTATGGCTCCTCCTGCTTTCTTTTGTTGACCATGAGCATGACAGGTGGTTAACCATTCCCTTACCTTCAATCTGAAGGTGTCTTTATGTCTAGAATGGATTTCTCATGAACTGCATATAGCTGGATCTTGTTTTCTTATTCATTCAGTTAGTTACCCTACGTCTTTGGATTGGAACATTTAGCCCATTGATGTTTAGAGTGACTACTGAAAGATTCTACTGTATTGCCATTATGTCTTTTGTAGAGTTAGAGGGTCTGGTGGTGTTCTCTGGTCCTTTCTAGTCTTTGTTGCTTTTGGTATTTATTTATTTATTCATTCATTCATTCATTCATTCATTCATTCATTTTCATCTTTTCTCCCCTCAGAGAGTCCCTCTTAAAATTTCTTGCAGGGCTGATTTCGTGGTCATGAACTCCTTTAACTTATATTTGTCTGGGAAACGTTTAATACCTCCTTCTATTTTGAATGACAACCTTGCTGGATAAAGAATTCTTGGCTGCATATTTTTCTGATTTAGCACATTGAATATATCCTGCACTCCTTTATGGCCTGCCAACTTTCTGTGGATAGGTCTGCTGCAAACCTGATCTGTCTTCCCTTGTAGGGTAAGCATTTTTTTCCCTTTCTGCTTTCATGATTCTTTCCTTGCCTGAGTATTTTGTGAATTTGACTATGATATGCCTAGTTGATGGTCGGTTTTTGTTGAATCTAATGAAAATTCCCTGTGCTTCCTGGATTTTGATATCTGTGTCTTTCCCCAGGTTAGTAATGTTTTCCACTATGATTTGCTCACATAACCCTTCTTCTCCTTTTTCTCCCTCTTCCTCTTCTGGGACCCCTATGATTCTGATGTTGTCCCTTTTTAATGAGTTTCTGATTTCCCCAATTCTTAAATCGTGCTCTTTTGCTTTAGTCTCCCTCTTTTTCTGCTTCATTATTCTCCATAAGTTTGTCCTCTGTATTGCTGATTTGCTGCTCTGCCTCATCCATCCTTGCCACTGTGGCAAACATTCGAAATTGCAGCTCAGTTACAGCATTTTTTAAATTTCATCCTGACTAGTTTTTACTTCTTTTATCTCCATGGAAAGGGATTCTAATCTATTTTTGATCCCAGCTATCATTCTTATTATCATGATTCTAAATTCTGGTTCAGACATCTTGTTTGTATCCGTGTTGGTTCATTCCCTGGCTGTCATTTCTGCCTGCTCTTTCTTTTTGGGTGAATTCCTTCGTTTCATCATTTTGAAGGAAGAAAAGGAATTAATGAGGTAAAAAAAATTAAATTAAATTAAAATTAAAAAATTAAAACACACACACACAAACACACACACACACACACACCAATACCAAATAAATGATGCTAGATCCTAGGTGTGTTTTGGTCTGGGTGTTGAAAGGCACATGATAGATTAGAGAAAATAGGGGAAAAAGGAAAAAAAAGAAAACGTTTGAAATTTTGAAAAAATGAGTACAATGAAATAGGATAAAATGAAATGATGAAAGTAAAATAGAACTTGAAAAAAATTACAAAAATAGTAAAAAAATATAGTATAAACAAATTAAAGAAAATATTTTTAAAAATTTTTAATGTTTATTTATTTTTGAGAGAGAGACAGAGCTCAAGTGGGGTGAGGGGCCGAGAGAGGGAGACACGGAATCTGAAGTAGGCTCCAGTCTTTGAGCTGTCAGCACAGACCCTGATGCAGGGCTCGAACCCACAAGCTGTGAGACCATGACCTGAGCTGAAGTCAGACACTCAACTGACTAGACACCCAGGTGCCCCAAGAAAAATATTTTTAATAAAAATTGAAAATAAAATTTAACTTTTTCTCTTTCTGTATTTAAGAAAAAGAAGAAAGGAAAAATAAAAAAAAAGAAAAGAAAATTGAATAGATGGACCAGTGAACAGACTGAAATATGACTGAAATCACATTGTTTTCCCCTAGAGGTCAAACTATGAAGCGTGTTATAGTCCATAAACTAAGCAACTGGAGAGACTTCTGGTGCTCCTGAAGAGCGAGGTTGGCCATTTGGGCAGGGCTTAGTGTAACGGCTCTGTTCTCCACTAGATGGTGCTGCTTAGCTTACTGGGGTGGATTGTTGTGGCACTGGTAGGTGTGTATGTGCATACATGGGAAGGGTGAAAATGGTGTCATACAGCTATCCAGTCTCTAGTATCAGAACTCTGTTCTCCCCAGTTAGCAATTGCACAGCCGTCCTTTGTCTCCAGTTTTCATCCATTCCCTGTTTTTACACTCTCTGTGACCAAGCACAGTTCAAAAGGCATCACCTCCCTCCTGAGTTTGATCTCAGATGTGGTTGTTTTTTCTGACCCCTTACTTCTGAGTGACTGAGGCTTTGATCTGTTCTGCACCTCTGTGGGAGGGTCTCACTGAGCCATGGCCAGGTGCTGGCTGCACCCAGGAGCATTTGCAGGACCATGCTGCTGCTGATGCCCAGAGACTGTAGGTGGGTGCCAGCCAGCCCCAGAAAAAGTTCATGCAATTGTGTAGCAACAGTGTTTCAGGGATTATGGAAAATCACAACACACATCTGGCACCAGGCTTCACCCTTAACGACCTTGTTCCAGCACAAGCAAATTTAGTTGTTCTCTGGGGTCCACTGGGGCCTTTGCCTGTGTGTGTGTGGGGGGGGCAAATATCTACCAAATTCTCTCCCAACAGGGGAACCGCCTCTCCCTATGTGACCCGAGGACCCCCAGATTTCACTATCCTCCTGGGGATTTGCCCTTCTCACCAGAGCACCACCAGGTATCAAGCTGCAGAGTTTCAGACTCTGTGGTCCCCCTGTTTATAGAGTCTTAATGGAATTTAAACCCTCTCCTTTCTCCTTTCTCCCTTTTTAGTTCAGTCCCTATGGCCATTTCCACTTCTCCACTTTCTGTCCAGCTGCTTTGGGGGGGGTGCTTTTCCCATACTCTCCCCCCATCTCCATCCTCTCTCCACAAGGAAAAACAGCTCCCTGCTCTCTGTACCTTCTCTCTCCCCCAGTTCAGCTCTCTGTGCTGGGTACCTACTGAGTTCTGTGGTTCAAGTTGTACAGATTGTTGTGTTAATCCTCAAATCAGTTTTCTAAATGTGCAGGATGGTTTAATGTTGATCTGGCTGTATTTCATGGATGTGAGATACACACCAAAAAAACTCATTTACTTTTTCTCGACCCTTTATTTGCCTGTGGTGTGAGGTTGTGATATCTGTTCAGGATAGACAAGACTTATTTTTGATCAGTTGTCTGAAAGCAGGAAGAAAGGCCATGTACAGGTGTTGTTATTATACAATAAGATAATATATAATAAAATTTAGAGCCTCCCTGTTCAGAGTGAGTTATTATTTAAATGTTTATAAAATAGCATAATTGGTAAGAATGTATACATGCACTTGCTAGTACTCAGAACTCTCCAGGATAGTTCCCCCATGAAACTTTTGTTGGAAAACCTTAAAGAGGGTTACAGTTTACTACTGGAAAGATAAAAGAATCATATCTCTCATGGAGAACTCACGGCACTGCCAAAACTATTCTTTTGACGTATCTATATCCCTTGCTGGCAAATGAATCCTTTCACAGAGATCTTCAGAAGATTGCTCTTCTGTAACATTGCCCCTTGTCTGTTCTCGGTCTCCAGATTTTTGTTCTCCTTATGTTTTCCCACTCTCCTGTCTTGTTCTCCTTCTTTGGAGAAGTTCCATGAATGGGTTGGAGAAAACACACACTTTCTCTTTTATGCTTTTCTAATCCCTCTCACCCACTTTGCCCTGACCCCCACCCCACATTTCTTCTCTTGATTACCCATCTTCTTAGTTCCACAGCTTTTATTTGGAAAGTGAGTAAAAACAGAACGAATTCAGAGCCCAGACTATGCAAACCAAACCTTTCCTGGAAAAAATGTTTATAACTAAGTGATAAATCAGGGTTATTTTTGAGGTGTTGAAAGACTTTTAACTAAAATAGGAAAGAGAAAGAGAATGTTTCCATAAAAAAAATTCTGAAAGTAGGAAAATAAAGATATAATTATTCCTGCAGCAAAACCAAGTATGTAAATGGCCAAAAAGATTGGGAGCTATTGTGTTAAGTTTAGGGATGGAGTTGGACAAAATGTGGCAGGTAGAAAAGACACTCACCTGGCCAAGAGATAGGGCCAGTCCTGGTGAGGGACCAAGAATGGGAGTCTACTGCCTGCTGGCTGCAGGCATTCAGCAGCAAGGGTGCCAAATAGCCAATCCCTGGAGAGCAATGGCTAAGATCCAGGAAACTGTGACCCCTCCTATTTCTGAGACTATCAGTGTTCACTTGTCTTTACTATGTCTTTCCATTATAAATGAGACACTGGTTAACTTATCTGGAGTATAGAAATTGATCCTAGGGAATAGAAAGATACCAATTACAATGGAATGAAGTCTAAAGGAATGACTTGTTGGTAATTCACCAAACAGTTCTTTTCATTTTATGCTCATAGATAATGACTTTCCTGTTTTCTTTATACTTAAGTACAGCTATGTGCCTGAGTCCTGGGCAATAAAATTGAGATGGAAATGATGAATTCCATCTTCAAAACCCATCTATAAATACTCCATGGTTGATCCTCCATGCTTTATAACCATCTTTTGCCTGATGGGAGAGAACTCTGTAGATATGTATAATAGAGCCACGTTGTGGAAATAACCCAAGAACCTGATATGTTACTTGAAGGAGAATGTTTTGTAAAACAAAAACAAAAATAAGCAAAACCTACCCAACCAGGAACATTTGCCTTTGACTGTTGAGTTAGAAAGGAATATAGTTTACTATAGTAAGACATGGACATTTTCTAGCATTAGAACAATTAATCTACTATTCAAACACAAGGATACTCACAAGGCTGATAGTATTGACTTCTGTGGATCTTCCCAGTATCACCATACTTCAGTTTCCTCATAGCACCACCCAAGAATTCCCAGAAACTTCTCATAACTTTAGTTCATGTGGTTTACTTGGGTTAACCCCCATCTCCCTCTAGATTCAGAAGTGAACATATGACCTAGGACTCACAATGACCATATCAAATTCTCCTCCAATGTGATAGATAGACCCTTAATCCAAACTGAGCCTAAAAAATTAGGATTTTCGTCTATGTTACAAGGAATAAAACATTATATTTTACATGGCTTGCAGGTGTAAGAATGTTATTGTAGAGATTCTAAGCTTCTATGTAGGGAATACCAGCCAGATAAAGCAGAAATGAGAAATAGAGAAAGCTTTTTGGTGACATTGAATCCAGCCAAATCTGAAGCAAAATGACCATGAAATTTTGAGTTATGTTAGCAGATACACTGCTCTTTTTCAGTTGGTCATTATATTGGTTTATTATTGCTATAACAAATTCCAAAAAAAAAAAAAAAGTGGTTTAAAACACATATTTATTCTCACACAGCTCTGGAGGTCAAAGTCTGAAATCAGGTTCACTGGGCTAAAATGAGTGTTGGCAGAGGTATTTCCTGCCAGAAGAATTGGTTTCCTGTTGGCTCCTGCTTCTGTAGGCTGCCTACATTCCTTGGCTCCTTCCTCCATGCCGAAAGCCAAGAGGGTACCATCTTCTCTCCTATCTGACCTCTGTTTCCATCCTTATATCTCTTTGACACTGTCCCTCCTGGCTTCCTCATATAAGAATCTTTTGATTATGTTGTACCAACCGGATAATCCATAATACTCTCTCAGTCTCAGGATTCTTAATCATATCTGCAAAGTCCCTTTTTGTATGTTAGGTAACATGGTTATAATTTCTGGGAATTATGACATGGATATCCTTGTGAGGTCTTTATTCAGCTCACCATAATTAATGTGATTTGAATTTCTAACACTTAAACTTGAAGAGAATTATTTTGAATCTTTAGCTTGTGTCTGTATGTTGTGGTCAAGGTCTGAGATGCAGGAAGAAGGACAAGAATGTGTATGAAGCAGAAAATAAGCAGACCATTATGTAGAACAGTATAAAACACAATAGTTCACAGAGGACACCTAATAAAATTTTTTGAAAAATAAGCTGTATACTTCATATGATGTAAATGATGCCAGTCTGCCCTTGGGATATTGTCTGTAGACAGGATTAATTACCTTTGGACTTCCTTACTATGCAATCTTTTAATTTTGTCATAACGTTAAAAGTAAACCTTCTTTATAATTAGAATGACATTATAATTTATCACCCAAATCAGAATATTCTTGAAAGGAAAGAAGATGCTTTTTAAAATTAATTCAGAATAGCAGGTATAAGTTGGAACTCTTCTGAGAAGCTAGATATGGGTTTATCCTACTTATAATAAGACATGATGACAGCAAGTTCTCTAAACCAACGTGTTCAAGTTCCAAGTAAGATGAATTTATACTTATTTTTGTTCACCAGGGAGTAAAATATAAGCAAGTTAAAAAGCCACTAATTTTTTTCCCATTGAGCTTGCAATAATTCATAAATTTATCTAAGACATTGGATTTGTATGTAGTCTGTAGTAATGGGAAAACATCAAACATGGTGCAGTTCTTCTGGAAGCTATTAATTATTAAATATATTCACTCATTCATTTATCCACTTACCGAGAAAATATTTTCTGAGCACTTAATATACACCAACAACAGTACTAGCACTCATACAGATATGGCCATGATGGAAGTACATAAAGAATGCTGGGTGAACCACATCCTGAAAAGGTGAGAATGTGAAATTTGTCCATCTCATTTGAACTGAAGTGTGAATCAGCAGGGTTGTTGTCAAAGTCAACGATACGATCAGAATTGCCTTCTAAGAAAGCCCTTATGAAGTCCCCAGGATTCAGGGAAATCACGTGGAAGAGTCAGGAATAGAGATAACAGTGATAGTTATAAGATTTTCTGAGCAATTACAGAGTGATGGGTACTGTTGCAAATGGTTTTCATATTCTAAATTCATATGTTTCACCTCAACCTTCTGAGCTAGTGGAAATTGCTCACCCATTTGGGGGAGAACAACATCATGGTAGTGGTATAATCATTTAAGGCCAAATAGCTAGAAAATAGTGTTGCTGGTATTCAAACTTAGTCTGTCTGACCTCAGGTCTCCAACAACTGCTTCCCACATTGTGTGACCTTTCTGCCTTTTAGCTCCTGCAGCACTTGCCACCTGGGCCACTCATTAGGCACCCATATGTATCTCCTTCTGTTAGATCTCATTCTCTGCCTATGCTCTGTCTTACAAGCTGGATTTGAAGCTACTTACAGACAGGGCCGCAACGTAAACATCTTTGTATTCCCCACAGCTTCCAGAAAATCCTTCTGTCTATGATCAGTGAGAAAGAAAACTCTTCAGAATGGCACAAACCAGCTCAAGCTCTGTGCAAAATCCCCATGTATTTCTATGATCTGCAAAAGGAAAGAAACAACAGTAAAAACAATTGTATTTAAATACTTAACATGAGTTAAATGCTACACTAATTTCTTTATGCATTAACTCAAGCAATTCTCATACAACCAAGGGGGATTGGCATTATTGTCCTCTTTGAACAGATGAAAAAATTGAAACCCAGAGAGTTTATATAAAACACAAAGCTAGGCAATGATGGGGCTGATCCCAAAGTCCATGTAAGACCTATAAACACTGGTTTCTTAAGTGATAACTTACCTCCTGACTCTTAGGCCACTTCTTTACTTTCAAAACATCAATTTCCCTCATCATTTTTTCCGGCAGTTTGGAGGTACGGGAGACTGAAGACGTGAGAAGGGCTACACTCACTCCATTCCATGCAAGGTAGGGGTCTCCAGACCACAACCCTGAGCAAGCTCAGGCCCAGCTAAATATCAAAGGAGAGGGCATGACAGATTGTAAGAAAGTCTTGATCTTACTCCAAGAAGTTGGTTACCTGAGCCCCTCACAGCAAGAAGCTGCCTTAGCTGTTCTTCCAAGGGTGAAAAGGCCATGAATGATGAAAGGAGATTCAACACTCACTGCCAAGAGAAACAGCAGGAGCTGGCCTAGCCCTGAGCTGACTATATCATTAATAGCATCCATCCTTAACCCTTCCACCACTAAAAGGAGGTTTTACCTCTTGGGCTGATGTGTCTTCTTCAACCTTCTCATCGCCCCTTAAGACAGATTATTTGTATTTTGCAGAGTTATTTAAACTCCCAAAGAGATCCATTCATTTTGAGTCTATTTGACAAGCTATAATAAACCCTAACAAGTTTTTTTAATAATAAAAAATTAATGTATGTTAATTGTTAACTGTAATCAATTATGGCAAATATTAAAATGATTTGTAGAATTCAGACTTAAGAAATTTCCCATTTTTATCCCTGTAAAGTAGATTTTATATCTGTTGTTAATGGATTAAAAAGGCTCAGATACTAGGATTCACTTGAATAATATCTACTGGTTTTAAATGGCCTACCTAGGGCTTGAATTCAAGTGTGGTTTTGCTACATCATTTCATTATACTTCATCCATCATTGAATTATGCTGCAGTTAAGGAACAGAGATTAGCATCACACTTAGCATCATAGTGCTTTAGAGCTAACCAATCTTCCCCATATCTATCATCTAATTTTATCCTTATAAGAATTCTGGCAAGTAGGATTGGTAGGAAATGGTCTCTTTTACAGATGGAAAAACTGAGTTAAACTATATGTCTGAAGGAACATGGAAAGTTAGTTTTTGAGTCAGAGCAGAAGCTTCTCTGAGGGACATTCTAGCACAGTCTCCTTCCACTGCACAATGATAGGCCATAAGTAGCAAAAAGACCATTTAATATGTGCTTCTTTTCTCTCTAGTTTTTAAAATGAACATATTGTCAACTGAGAAGGTACATTGGAGGCGCGTGGAGGCCAAGGTAGTAACACAGGGGAAGGTGGCAGCAGTGGGCCATTCTGAGTGGCCTGAAACCCAGATTCTAAGGAGCACCATGTAAGCAGCTGGCTCCTGGCCTCAGGGCCTCTGTGGTGTAAACTTGGAAGCTCACTGCAAATGTGGTTTATGACATAGGCTTGGACATTAGAGAAATCTGGGTTGGGTCCCAGGCATGGCTTGGCTCATTGTGGACTAGGGAGCCTTGGGATTCCCTTTTCTGACCTGTAAAATGGGATGCTATTAGTGCCTACTTCATGGGGCTGCAGTGCTGGCTAACTGAAATAATGCTTAGAAGGCACTTAGTACAGCGCCTATCATAAAAGTGAGGAATCTCTACCTGTGGCGGTGTTGATAGTGTTGGGGCTAGGAGGAAAGAAAATATGGAGGGCTGAAAGCTAGATTTATGTTTTGCTTTTTCCTTGATATGATTCTCAGTGGATATTATCAAATTTATCTTAATTTCCTTACTGTTTCATTAACATAGCTCCTGACAACCCACAAGGCACTTGGCTTGATTTTAGCTCACTAAATCTTCACAGCCAGTCTAGGTGAAAAGCTGTGAAGGGAGTAGGGGTTTGAGAGGGAGAGAGACTCACCCACGGTTACATTTTGAATATCTGGCAGAATGGAGGACAGGAATCACTTCTTTCATCTCGTTATTCCCTTGCTGGAAGCCTGTCCTTGGCTCCCCATGAGAAGCAAAACCAAACCACAAATCTGTCTTTCAGAAAGACATCAGAAGACATTCACCCATCTCCCACACAAAGTGGGACTTCCTTATGACAATGTAGGTGCCAAGGAGTTCCCTGAAACCCAAGGCTTGGCTGGGTAATTCCTGTTTACACATTCTAAATCTTGCCTCCAGGTATCAATTCTACCATTAACCCAGGATGCAACCTTATATTTCCATCTAATCTTCAAAATGAGAGAAATCTTCTACATCCAAAGGATGTACTTGTTATTAAATATACGTGCCTGTTCTAAATGCCATCCTCTTGTCCAGTCCATTTCCTGAGTCTCGAATATAATCTCCCTCATTTTCTTCCTGGCCAAAGTATATATCCTATGACATCATACTTCAGGGTTTCCTCATCCATGAATCTTCCCTTATATTTATCAGTCCCTTCTTCTTTTGAATTTAGAGCATTTGTTTGACCATTTTTTTGCAATAGTTCATACACAGCCAGCCTTGTGGCATCATTAAAAGATATTTATGACTTACCCAGCCACCTATATTAAGCTTTCCCTGAGGCAAGAAAGTGTCATCTGTAGTTCAATATCACTTTTATCTTAGGGCCCAATTCCTGGCACATAGTAAAATGTCAATAAATATTAAGTTATTTGGTTAAGTTAGAATATTATATTCCTTGTGATTATTAATTCACTCCATAAAGATAGATAATTCTACATTCTTCATGTCAATAGTTTCCATTTTTTAATGTTTATTTACTTAGAGAGAGAGGTAAAAAGAGAGGGGGGAGGCAGAGGGAGAGAGAGAGACAGAGAGAGAGAGAGAACAAGCAGCAGAGGGGTAGAGAAAGAGGGAGGGAGGGAATCCCAATCAGGCTCCACACTGCCAGCACCAAGCCCAACATGGGGCTCAATCTTACAAGCCATGAGATCTTGACCTAAGTCGAAATCAAGAGTTAGACACTTAACCAACTGAGCCACCATGGCACCCTCAATAATTTCCATTTATTGGGTCGCCAATACTAAGTAGACACTTTGCTGAGTATTTATCAGACATTATATGACCCAATATTTTGAAAACATTCAATGTTGTAGACATTATCATCTCTGTCATTTTTTGTATTACTAAACTGAGAGGTTAAGTAAATTTCCCAGTTAACTAGCTGGTAAAATGATGAAGTTGGTCTTTGGTTCCAGGAAGTCTGATGGCAGAACTCACATCCTTAACCACCACTTTATGTTGTTTTCCAGAATTTGTTTGGTTCTGTGATTCTCTCACACCGCAAGTACACAGAAAACATGTTTTGGTGTTGATAACAATGATGGCTGCTAATAACCTTGACTTAAGAGATGCCAAGGAGGAAAGCTGTTCTCACCTCCAGTTCCAGGAAGTGAACTGTCTCAAAATGCAGAATCTATCACAGTGTAGAATCTACATACCTACAATAAAAGAGGGAAAAAATTACAAGAGACTTCTGGTAAGTAGAAGTCAAATTTCAGCTATTGGTTTGTTCTTTTGTTTAAAACTCATCTTTTGGACGTGTTGCCACCTGCAAGATCTGAAAACCCTTTTCTGTTAGTATAAACACTTATACCTTGCAAACATGCAAATACTTAAGAGACCTCAGTGGAATTTCATTTCCATGGCAGCTTGCTTCTAATCATAATTGGCCAGCTGGTATATTTCCCCAGAGTATGCTTAAAACATATATTTCTTATCTGTAATGGAAATACCACTTGTCTTCTTATTCTCATTAAAAAAACAGGTGAGATAGTCCAACTTTAAAGAGAAAGACAGAAATGGGAGACTCCATTCTATCTAGGGTGAAATATTCTTTGAAATTGCAGAACACTTATTTCTCCTCCAAACAAATATTTCTTTTTGGAGTGTCCAGGTTCTGGGTCCATGTGTAGATCAGTCTTTGTTTATTTGTTTGTTTTGAATCACTTGGAAGTTGCTCTATCATGCTCTATTTGGCATTCAAAGTGTTCGTAAAAGAAGAGGGAAACAGACTATAATTTCTGGATACCTTTTATTGAAAGATTAAAGTCTTATCCCAGTAACTAATTAGTCTTAATAGGACCCCAGATAGATCATAGTAGCCCAGATGTCACAATGGTTGTGACTTGAAAATAAAAAGTAACCAACTTACCATATGTCATATACCAAGGCCTAGCTAAGCATGATCAAAATACCAATCATACTCTTAACTCCTTCTATCTTGTATATTTACATAGCGAATAAAGGCAAGTCTTGGAAAAACTGACTTACATCTCATGATTCTTAAAATGCAAGATTTTATCCAGAGTTATCCAACATTTATGAGCTCGGACTCATTGGGACAGATTTTATATTGGAGCAGTATGGTCTCTAGGATTTTAATATCACAAACTGTGAGACGGGACCTGGAAATCTGTAGCTGTAAAAGAAATCCAGGTGAATATGTTATCAGGCAGAGTTGGATGCCATTGGTGTAAACCATGTGAAAATCATCCCAGCCTAACCTAGCCCACCTGAAGAAGGCTTTTCAGTGAATAAATAGCCCTGACCAGGTGTGAATGAGTACAGGATTTTGGTTTTATTCCTTGTTTAGAAGCAAGTGCGTTGTGGGTTTTGGACACGTCACCTCATCATTGTGTTTCTTCTTTGTAAAAGGTAAGGGATGGATGACTTTTCTATCTCCAGTATCTTGTGACAGGACAAGGTAGTTTCAAATGACAACATGTAAGTATTTTGGCCAATTCTACTCCCTCTCTCTGTTGCCGTCTTTTTCTATGCAGAAATCCAAGCCCACGGATATTCTGATTCCCTCTGCCTTTAAGGGGTATCTGAGTTAAGGAGCTACACGAATCAAGACATACAAACACTGTGTGTATCAGACTTGTTGATGCACACGAACATCACGAGTGACAAGGTCCTTTTCTGGAGAGTGGAGGAATTGGTCTACGTTTGTTGGGCTGTAGGAAGAGAAACTACAGTGAAATTTTGAATATGCATTCACCCTGAAACAGCTCTGGTGGAAAACTTTAGATTTTTGGGAGGGATCTTTAGCATATTTTCTCTTGGTAATCTTCTGTGATATTTTTGTAAGAGAACTACTGTTGTGTACTAAATAGCAAAAACAACTTATGTGTACATCTTTTGGGGTATAAAATGGCAGTGGAAAAAATATTGAAATAGAATGGAATTTTTCTTTTCTGGTAAAATTTTAGTAAGAGGTAGGGTATTGGTGGTAAGGCCAGGAGTGTTATCTGTTTAAAAAAGTGTTTTTACCAATGTGTTTATGGACTAATTAGAATAATTCTCTGCAGATGCTCCTAGAAAACATCTTCAGTTTTTGGCATAAAAATTTGGAAAACGCATTAAGATCCACAATGCCTATTATAATAAAGGTACTGCTAAGTCCAGCAGCTGGAACAAAATACATAGTTGCTAAACTTAATTATAAAATGCATCTCTCCAAACAATGCATTTATCAAGCACCTGCACAACTAGCTTTCTGTGGAAACAGGTTGCCCCTTAGAATTGTTGGTGGTATATTGCACACCTGCACAATGCTCGTGGTTGCCATTAACCTTGTAGTCATCACAACTAGGTACAGCTTTTAAACCATCATTTGTTTGCTTTGGCAGATGGCATGAAAGAATGCTATCCCTTCATGGTAGGGGTAGATTTGTTTTTTAAGTCCTGGTAATTCACTTTGTATGGTGGCAGAGTGAGAAAAATAGCATTTTAAAGAAACAAGGGTCAATTTCTCTCATAAGGATAAGGGAAAGAGGTGTTACCTCTTTTTGGGATAGTTGTTTTAAGTTGCTACACTGAATTGTATTCTTTCAGCATTTGTTAAAGACCTATAACTGTTTAAGTGAACCTTACAGTCAATTGCTCTTGGATATCCCATACCTTCAGCTATAGACGTTTTCTTCTAAATTTATTTAAAAAGGCAAACAACTATCATCTGTGACTCAGGGCAGTAAGCATTCTAAATATCCAGCTCTCAATTGTTTCAGGAGAGTAGTATTCATGGAATCAACTATAAAGAGTTAAGTTGCCTGTTGGATTTGCGTCTTGAAATTATTGGGACAGTGGAAGGGTAGGCTAAACTGTATGTTGTAATGGTGATTCTGCAATCCATATGATGTTGGATATGGAGATGTTCTTTGCTCTCACCCAATTTTTCATGTGGAAAACGAATGTCATCATGTCTGCTATATGGAGATCAAATATGTTGAATGACATAAATAGAGAAGAACTTTGTAGACCCAAACAAATTTCTAAATTACTATTTAGGCAACTGCCAGTTACTGAAGTATTGCTTCCCAGCTGGAGCTGGGACTTATGCCACATTTCTGGTTTGCCAGCTGCTTCCTGTTAAATTTCACAGAAAGGGTACTGTAATGGGAGAGTAGAAAGCTGGAGTTTGTCTCTTATCGTTTTGCTTCTTGTTTTTTGTTTTCTCTTGGGATGTGTGTTCACTTCCTGGTCTCTTAGCAAGACTCTGGCAAAGTTTGTTTGGAGCAAGTTATTAAAGTACCAGCAATGGATTCTCTTTTGCTGGTTTCCACTAGTCTGAGAAGTAGCTTCAGTGTACCCCTCAGACTCCAGCATCAGCCTGGAGAGTTTGGGGTCCCAGTCAAATGGACTACCCCATCTTAGCCTAGAGATACCAACACCAGCAAAGAGTAACCCCTTGTCACAGATTTTAATTTCTTCTCTGGGTGCTCTGAATTTCCAAGTTTAAATTACTCCATTCTCTTATTGTTCCTCAACCTTTGGGTTGGTAATGTTTTTTTTTATTTTATCTCAGATCTTGTCAGTATTATGATACATTATTGTTTTCTTTCTACCATTTTAATTCTTCAAAACCTAAACACTTCTGTCTACATGACATTCTGTTTCTAGGACCCTTATTGATAAAGTAAGTTAGTAAACAGGATTGGTTTCTACCTTCCCACTTATTCACATTTGGTTTGCATAATGAAATATGCAGGTATGTTTTCCTCTTCTACAGAAAAGTACCTTCTTACTCATTTATCTATGGTTACGAATTTCTTATTCTTTTGACCTAACTTAATTGTCCCACTTCTTCTAGAGACAATAAAGTCCAATACGGATTTTCCTTTGTATTTAAATCTGGTAGTTTAAGTATCAAGGACAACCTCTGTTGTCATCAAAGTTGAGAATTAGAAGTAACAACGGTTGTGCAAACTGGAAACTGCACTCCAAATGGTGTCAAATCCAGAAATACTGAAAATTAAAACTAGGTCAGTTAAATAGTATTTAGTAAGAGCTTATTGTGTTTAGAACAGTCCATTAACAGAAGTCTTCAAATCCAAAGCTGATAGGAAAGTGAAATGACAAAAAAGTGAAAATGAGAGTGTTAACCTTTACAGTGATTGTTACAATAGGGTTTCTAGGCACCAGAAGATTGGTTAAAATATCTTCTACCATTTTAAAAAGACAAATTTTTATCGGACATTTTTAAGAACATAAATTGCGCTTATGCTCATGAAATGAACCAGATTTGTTTTGCTTACATGGCTTAAATGGCTTTGTTTGCTTAGGGAGAATTCAAGTTTGGTTTCCATTTTGCAATTTACACTAACAAAGAGCAGTTACTTTAATTAGCTTCAGCTGCTGTGTGTGTGTGTGTGTGTGTGTGTGTGTGTGTGTGTGTAAATTTTACAAGGAGCCAGAAACAGATTATCTGAATATGGCTATTACTTAAATATAGCTTTATATTTTTTGGTTTTGTTCCGAATTACTGTGCAGGCTACCCATGTGCAGAACATGCAAAACTCTTACGCAAACCAGATTTGGTCTCCTGAACATGATCTGGCAACTTTTTAGGGAATGCAAAACCTTCTCTGAAAGCCTGGTATGAATGCATACTATATGATAATTATGTTAGCAGCTGAAGAGGAAGAAAAACACCCTCTTAGCAACAGGAAAGACTCTATTATAATGGAAGCAATTGATCAAACAATTCTGATTTCAGAGAGATCTGTTTCTGAAAAGTGTTCTCCCTTTCTGTTACAATTAAAGAATGTATAACATTGCAAGAGTTTCTGTTGAGAAATTTCAGGAATTGAGGTGGAACTAGAAGGACACCCTTATAAAAACATATTTTTTACAATTCCTTAAGTTGAATGAGCATTTTCTTCCAAATACATACTTTGAAATATTAACATCAAATTTTATTTATTTATTTATTTAAAAAAATTTTTTTTTCAACATTTATTTATTTTGGGGACAGAGAGAGACAGAGCATGAACGGGGGAGGGGCAGAGAGAGAGGGAGACACAGAATCCGAAACAGGCTCCAGGCTCTGAGCCATCAGCCCAGAGCCTGATGCGGGGCTCGAACTCACGGACCGCGAGATCGTGACCTGGCTGAAGTCGGACGCTTAACCGACTGCGCCACCCAGGCGCCCCTAACATCAAATTTTAGACGAATGAATGACGTAGACTTTACTTACTTATAAAAAGTCACCACTCTTCTTTATTACCTGTTTGATGACTTTGGGTGTAAGTTGATGGGGTAGGGGGGCGGTGGATACACAGAGTATGATGGTCTAAGTAACAGGACTTTAGAATTGTTTTTAAGTGAGTGAACCAAGTCAGTATGTATCAAAATCTATTTTTGTATGTGGTGATGATAGTATTTATACTGAATTGCTGTTTGAAATGAAAATGAGTTTTCCATCATTAAATCAACAAGTCAATCACTTAACAAGTTCCTATTTTTTCCAGTTGCTTGGAAACCATCTAACACTATTTTTACCTTTCCTCCTGCTTTTGTGCAAGTACTCCTCTTTGCCTGGGTATCTACCCTTCTTACCCCACGTCCGTCTATCGTTCCTTAACTGTTCTTTGTGGCACAACCTCTAACTTAAAAGGCTTTCTCAGACCTCCTTAATAAAATTCAATTACTTTTTCTCACGGTATATTTGTATAGTTGGTTTCTATGGCTCCATATTTGCTCTTAAAATGTTTCAGGAAAGACTTCTTTAACTCCAAGCACAGACGTATTTAGAGTTACTATATTTAATGACTAAACATCGAACTTAGAGTAAAATATTGTGTTCTTAGACTTTTCCCCTGTTCTTGAGACATTTACCATAAGCAATTTTATAAACAAAAAAACAAAAAAACAAAAAACAGTTCTAAGCCATGGCTGGAGGATCCTTAAACTAAAAACTGCTGCTCATTCCTTCTAAACTATGGACTGGTGAGATTACCTGATTATGAGGTAGTAATTCACCAGTATATCACAGGATTTTCTTCAATGGAAAATATCAATGGAATTTGATATTGATTCCAACAAATTGCCATTTCTCCAGTGATTTCTACTTCAACAAATGGTATTACACTAAATCCTGATGATAAAATCCATAAGTGTGGACATTTTCCCCTTGGTCTATCATCCAAAACTATTAAATCACTGCTGGGTTACAACTTTAGGAGTGTCCTGGGTAGAATGTGAGAGCCTGAAAAAGAGGCATACCACTTTAGGTTAGTAAGTGGCAGTTTTAAGAAGCAAGCAAACTTCCATCTGAGGCTTGATTTGGAGTACTGCAACATGAATAGATCTCTGCACCTACCCACCAGGACTATAAAATTCTATATAGAGGCCTTAAGTGGTTTCAGGCATGTGTTCACTCCAGCTAGTCTCAACAACACCTTACAATCTGAATGCTACATCCTGGAATGGAAACTAGTATGGGGGTGACAAGCCAGACCTACATTCCAAGGACAGGGGAGACGTGAGAAGCCTCGACTTTCCTGAGTTAAGCTCAATGGTCAACTGACCGCTAGGTCGTTTTGATAACCTTGTCCAAAAAGCAACCAACTGTATTCTTGGTGGGATTTTGTTGTTTTGTGTGTGTGTGTGTGTGTGTGTGTGTGTGTGTGTGTGTGTGTGTGT
>NW_024412404.1:46464611-46476210 GCF_014898765.1 Herpailurus yagouaroundi
TGTGTGTGTGTGTGTGTGTGTGTGTGTGTGTGTGTGTGTGTGTGTGTTTTACCAGGGAGAGGAAACTTATCAAAAAGATTTAAGAGACACTAACCACATGCACTGAGGTACTTTGCCTCCTAGTTTGTAGAAACCAATGGTTATTAAGGATATTTGGGGCACCTGGGTGTCTCAGTCCCTTAAGTGTCTGACTCTAGATTTCAGCTCAAGTCATGATCTCATTGTTCATGGTTTCAGACCTTGCCTAGGGCTCTGTGCTGACAATGTAGAGCCTGCTTGGGATTCTCTCTCCCCGCTCTCTCTGTTCCTACCCTGCTTGCTCTCTGTTTCAAAATAAATAAACTTAAAAAGATCTTTATGTAAGATTTTGAACAGTGACTAGGTCTAAATGGTATTTAGAAATAGTCTATTTTCTTTGTTATAATGGTAAGGTTTGAAAAATAATGCCTACAGCTAGATATATTTATAGATGACAGGATATAATGTCTGATTTACTTTAAGATAATCTCATGGTCAGGTGGGAAAGTAGCTGGGGATATAGATGATAAAAAGATATTTTGAAATATTTCTTACTATTTCTAAACATCAGCTACTTGACAGTCCCAGCTGTAGTTAGCTTAGGCCTCCCATTCCCACTGCAGAAGGCCATCACTCACCTCTTAACTATCATCTTAACAATAGATCTGAACTGCCAGGTCTACCTCTCCCATTTTATTCTATATATTTCAGTTAGATATTCTTCTGAAAATACAAACTTGATCCCACTTCCCTGCTTAAAATTCTCTGGTATAAGTTGCAAATTCTTTGGCATAGTTAAAAGTATTTACTTGGCTTCTCTTTGGCAGTTTTCTCTATTACTGATGTATACTTGTAAACATGTATAATTCTCATTGTATTAAACTTCTCATGGTCTGGTATCTCCTGTACTATTTCTCATCAACTCAAAGCCATTCCTCACTTCTTTAGCTTTTCTTCAACATTAATTATTTTATGATGTTCAGTTGACTTAGAATTTGCTTCCTTACCACTCCACTTAAGCCAGAGATATTAGAGGCCATACGCCTTTTACCAGCTCCTATCAGTTTGTAGATGTTGCATGCACCTCTGTGTTGAGCAGAATCTGAGGCTCAGTGTATGTAGAATATGTCATGAATAATTTACCATGTCTGCAAGGTTGAGTGGGGGAAAGGAGGGGTGGTTAAATGGTTGTCTGTCTTTGCAATCACTAAAGTATATTTGAAAGCAGGGTCTGTGTTAGATTCATGATATTGTTTAATTTTAACCTTAAAACAACACAATGAACAATTAATTTCATTAAATCCTTGCCTAAGCTCTCCGAATAAATGGCTGAAACTAGATACATTAGAGTCTACAGCTTTGAATCCAATTCATATTCCTATTGGATGGAAAAAAAAAAAACCCAACAGTGGCTAATGTTCTCTGAATTAAACTGATTGCTGGAAGTACATTAGAGTATCCAAACAGTACTGTGTAAAAATGGAGAGGATATAAGACCTTGTTCTTGCCTCAAGAGGCTAGAAATCCTTTTGAAATGTGACATAATTTCCTTCTAGTTATTCCAGGTTTAAAGTGCTGGACTGTTATATATTTATAACCATTTGGGGAAAGCCAATTAGAAGAACCTGAGAATCATCTTTTATTTTCACCTACTTTCATATAGGCCATTATCTTAGCCCTGCTTGGCTGCCAAGGGTGGAGTCATTTGTACCTTCCATCTTGTTTTCGGATGGGGTTGGAGGATTTAAAATTGAATTTTAGTTTCTTCTGGGTTTATGTTTCCTTATTCAACTTGTGAGCCTCCACCAAATGTAGATTTTATGGGCAATCCAATTTGTGCTTGTTTGTATGGGGGTAACATTCTTATGCAACTTTATATAGCACCAGTAAAAGCAGAACAACTCTGGCTTCACCATTTTCCCTCCATTGTGAATAATAGACCTGAGATCCCAGTGACATAGATGGAAAAATTGGAACTCTCTCATGAAGAATTAAATACTTAGAACAAAAGTATTTTTCTTGAACAAAAACAACACATAGTATATCATAATCTTGTCTATTTCTAGTGATTATTCCTTTCATTAAAGAAAGGACAATGACTTTGTAAATAGAATGCCCTATCCAGTTATGGTAGTTCCATCTTGAAATTTATTTTTAAACGGCCCCTAAAGCACAAGGGAAACAAGTAGAATTTGAAGTCACTCAGTATGGATTCAAATCTTGATCTTTGCTCTTCTCCTGTCCTCACTTACCTTTATAAACTTGGGAAAGTTGCTTATAGCAAGTCTCACAGCATTCATACAGAATGGAAAACTAACCAGGGTTGTTAAGTGTTTTAAAAGCAATAACATGTGATGTACAAATAGGTGATCAGAAACAATAAGGGTGGTGGTGATGACCACAATGAAGAGGATGATGCCAGTGGTGATGGTCATGTTACTTGTAAGTAAATAGGAATACAACTTCAAGTTCTCCATCAATCTCCTTAAATTCAGCACAGATCTGTGAGTCAACTTCTGCATACCTCTCTGTCCTTACAAATATAACCAGGTCTATGTCTTACTTAGTTATGTTGTGTACACATGCTGGGGAATATCAACAAACTCTGCTATTTTTACTTGTTCTAACTTAATTTTTTTAATTAAATCAGTTTAAAAAAAAGGAAAGTCTTTATTAGGGAACCTGGCACATAGTAAATGCTACATATCTGATAGTTGTTCTTAGTATTAATATTTGTAGTTAAGCATCTATTTTATGAAAGTATTTTACTATAGACGAGGCATTGATCATTTTCTGTAAATGGTCCGCATAATACCTCTAGGTCTCAACTGTTTCTCATTTGACCAAACTTCTATAACTTGCACTAGGATTTTGTATATACATTCTTGTTTGTTTCTTAGAATGTAAGATATGGAATTGGCAGTATTGAAACAAGACCTACAACAATGGAGGTTTTCCTTTGAGCCAAAATAATGTCTTAAACTCAGTTCTTCCTTAATTCTTCCTGGATTCCTAACTTGATAGTTAAGCCCTGTGCCATGGAGCCATGTCTATATAAACTTATTCCTCAACATTCCAACATCATTCATGATCTCACTTTGGTGTCTCCATTATGATAAATTTGTTCTTCCTCAAATTTTCAAGGACTTGTAATTTGTTAACTTTTTGGTTCATTTTTCTTCCTACTCAGTGGAAATATCAATGTTCATACTGTGACTAGGACAACAACTTCCCCTTTTGACTAGGACTTGAATGTTCTTCCAGCTTTTATGCACTGACTTCCTTTCATCTAGAATGATTTCAATTCTTGATAGGGTTGTCCTAGAAAAGAGGGGTTATGTGTGGAGGTCCTTCCTCTTAGCAAGACTTAGATACTTAACTAGGCATTATGTTGAACACTTGTCATAGATGATTGCATTTAATTTTCACTACAGCCAGTCAAGTTGCTAGTAAAATCTAAATTTGACAGAGAGGGAGACTGTAGTTGAACTATCCAAGACCCCATAGCTAGAGTAAATGTGGAATTCAGATGCAGGAAAGTGGATTCTGAACACTTCTGTTCCTGTACTTTACTAAATAAAGCATTCACTTACATATGTAACTGTATTTGTTACCATTTAACTGTATAAATTTGTATCTTCTCCATTTCTTTAAAAATGTCTTAATGTTTATTTCTGAGACAGACAGAGACAGAGCATGAGTGGGGGAGGGGCAGAGAGAGAGGAAGACAGAGAATCCGAAGCGGGCTCCAGTCTCTCAGCTGTCAACACAGAGCCCAAGACACGGGGCTCAAACTCATAAACCGAGAGATCATGACCTGAGCCGAAGTTGGTTGCCCAACCAGTTGACTGAGCCACCCAGGTGCCTGAAATATCTTCTCCATTTCTTAACACAAGTTTAGCTTTCTCGTGTTATTCTCAGCACTCAGACTTGAGATAGAGCCTGTGTCTTCTGTATATTATGCTGGGATCTAGCACAAAACAAATCCTATGTGGGCTCAAATTCTGTTGAATAAGCAATATTAAACAGAAGTGAACAGTTGAGGAATTAGAGAAGACCTAGATCAGTGAGCTCATCCTGTAGTGACACAAATCATAGAACCAAGGAGAGAAATCAGAATTTTAAAGCCCTGATCCTAAATACTAGGTTACCATGTGCCTCTTTTTATTTATGTATAAAATATCTGTGGTTGAGAGGAGGCTACTCACAGACCTTTAAATGCCCATTAAGGTTGAATAATGTGTGCTCTATATTTAATTCATGAGACTGCAAACCCAAGAAATTTGGACACACACACAAAAAGGTCAAACTTCACATTCTCAGAATAGTTCCTTTGAGCTCCAAGTAGGGAAGAAATATTTTAGAAGGTGCACACTTTTCATCTTAGCACTAATAAGTAAATTACCAGTTAGATATTAAACAGTTGATGATAACCCCACAGCTCCCCAAAGGTGTTTTGTCTCTGGCACATTCACCCTTGGCATCTATGATATTATAACTGTTATAACCTGTTTGCTTAGCAAGTAATGGTAACATTTTTCCTTACTACTAAAAAGTAGTGATCACAGGTATGTTTTCCTTGACACTGACTGCCATCATAGAATTGAGAGAAATGAGTTTTACCATCTTGACAGCCTGTGAAACCAAAACTAATATAAACGGCGAATCTGTGTACTCCTTGATAGTTTAATGATACTGTTTAATTGTTGGCTGTCTCAAAAACAACATACTAGATTATTATTATTGCTTTTACCCTCACGTATTTGGTGGCATCAATTAACAATTAGAAACTAACACTAAAGAAATGGGTAGCTTAACTCACAAAGCTATAACCAGACAGATTTCCCATACTCAAAGCAGGTATAAATATTTCTGTGCTTGGACTTGGAATCTTGATTGCTTTCCTTACATTTGAAAAGCATTATCCCTGGGTAAGTTGTCTACTCTTTCAAGGAATCTTGCTAGCTCTGGGTGGTGGTGGTGGGGGGCGGTTCCTCTTGGGTCAGCAAAGTCACAGATGGCAGAGCATCAGAATATAGAAAATAAAAGACTTAGTTAACACAGTGACACTTTGCAAGACTTGAAATCCAGACAGCCAAAAGTATTCTGGAAATGTTAAGGAAAGTGCTGCAATTTTTTTAAGAGTATTCTTATTCAGTTTATGATAGACTATCAAAAACTCTGAAGTATGAAGCACAGATACTTAAATGGAACATTTATCTTTGACACATGTGAACCTATGAAGACATTATGATTAGTATAATGCACATATATGTTACTTGCCAAAATTTACTCCTCCCCATCTGTAATTGCTCAGTCTTGACCTTCTCTATTCCCTCTCCCTATTTCCCATGAAATGACTCCTAAGTCTTTTGTCCAAAGAGCTTCGTTGATAAGGAGTTTGACATAGAAAAAAAAAACCCTATAATATGTGCCCTCTTTTGGTAGGGCTTCTTTGACTCTGTGTAATCATTTTGATTTATCTTTATTGTTGAGTGTATCTATGGTTCATCCTATTGCTGAATAGAATTCACTATTGAGGGCATAGGGGCCACAACTGGCTTGGAACTACTACAAACACAGCTATGCAGTTTGTGTAAGTCTTTGTATGGACCTAGACTTTCAATCCTCTGGGTAGCTACTCGGAATTAGAATTCCAGGTCACATAGTAGGGCTCTGTATTATATTTTAAGAAATTATGTGTTTGCCAAAGAGTCTGTGCAATCTTACATTTCCACTGGTAATGTATGAGGATTCTGGTTTCACCATAACCAATATACTTGGTCTTTTTGTTTTAATGTTGACATTTTAATTTTAATAGGTAATAGTATTATATTGCAATTTTAAGTTCTATTTCCAAATATTCACTATAGCCAATGAAGTTGATAGTAACTAAAGATATTGAACATCAAGTTGTGTATTTATTTGCCATTAACACACTTTTTTTTCCCTAATGTCAGCTCAATCTTGGCTCATTTCCTCACTTGATTTTCTTATTGAGTCCTTTATTTCATTATGTATTCTAGAAAAAACTCCTAGATAAGATTTGCAAACATTTTCTGAATCTGTGGATTGCTTTTTTTTTATCCTAACAATGTACCTTAAAGAGAAGTTCTGTGTTTTGACAAAGTACAATTACATTTTTCTTTATGAGCCATATGCTAATACCTAAAACCTGTGTTTTGTATATAACCTCAAGTTTTGTCTTAGGTTTTCCTACAGAAAACTTAAAACTTGTGAGTTTGCATTTAGAGCTATAATTTATTTTGAGTTAATTCTTAGAAAGATTGATATTAAAACTTGACTTTTTTTTTTTACATAAAGGTAACTAACTTTTCCAGCACTATTAAAGAAAAACTATCCTTATCCATTTAATACCCTTTCAACTTAATTTATTGAAGACTAATACATAGGCCTAGTTCTCAATTCTCTTTTGTTCCTTTGATCTAGTGGTCTTTTTATTCAAACTGTATAAAAGCTATAGTAATCAAAGTCAAGCAAGATAAATCTTTGTTTCATTTTTCAAAGTTGTGGCTTTTCTAGGTTCTTTGCATTTCTTTACTTTGAGACTAAGCTTTTCATGTTTTTCTGGTAGAAATTGTTTTTGTTTATGGTAGTATCTGTACACCAACTTGAGAACTGACATTGTATACCAATACTATCCTCTGATCTGTGGGCATGGTATAACTCTACTTAGGTCTTACCAGTAATGCTTTATAGGTTTCACTATATAATTCTTGTAGATCCCTCATCTTATTGTCCCCTATTTTATATTCTGGTATGAAAGATAATTTAATTTTCAAGAATTGTCTGATATGGAAACACAATTGATGTTCGTCTTAGGTTCCACATGTTAAACTTAAGCCTACTAAAAACTTAGTAGAAGTAATAAGACTTTCTATGGTAACTATTATCTGCAAATAAAGACAATTATTATTTCCTTTCCAACCTGGATGCCCTAACTTTTTTATCTCTCTCCCTCCCTGCCCCAGACAGTGCCTCTAATTCAGTGGAGTGGTAAATACTAGTCTCAGAACCTGAAATACTGGGACAAATCATATGCTCCCTGAATCCTACGCCTAGAATCTAATTCATAAGCACTCAAGAGCTGTTTCCTGAGTAGTAACTAAACAGTTGAGAAGACCACCTTTTCTACCTTGGTCAGATTTGGGGGTGGAGAGGAAAAAATGTCTTCTGTTCTAAAGAGTGTTTGGAAATGTACACCAAGATGAGACCACCTACGAGACTATTTCAAATGAGGAACGAGGGTGGTTTTTGGTGATGGTAGACACAGGTAGAAGTAAACCATTAATGACCAACTAATGATAGATGGAACATGGAACCTAGCACAGTGCCTGTTACATAGGTAGAATTCAAATACTACTTAAAAGTGATATGGAAAGAGGAAGAGAGAGAAGAGTGGCAAAGCCAAGTTTCATGCTTTACAGGTGGCATTAGGAGAATCCAGATTGAACTTTCTCACTAATTTTGCCTGATCATATTTAAGACACCTAATGGCATATAAAACCAAATCTAGTTAGGGGTGTGTTCTCTTATAAAATTTGAAGCTTTCATTTGAGGCAACAAAACCCTTTCTATAACCTTCTTTAAAAATTCATTTTCTATGCTTTAAATATAATAATCCTTAACTAGAGACAAATGCATTCCCACTATAAGTAGTTTACTAAAGAGTATCAGGTTAAAATGCTCCAAGTTCCAAGACTTCTCTGAGAACAGCATTATTTTACCTCACACATATAATTTATTAGTAGAGAAGATAACTGAATTGAACTCTAGTGCATAGCTTTAGTGTAATAAGCTCTAGTACATAACTTTGGACTTGATCTGGCACAGATCGGATAGAATTGATCAAACAGTCTGGAAGAGACAGGATTGATGAGGCTTTCTGCCTGGGGCATTGGCTTCCTTTAGAGTGGTAATATTCCCATACTGTGTGTGTGTGTGTGTGTGTGTGTGTGTGTGTGTGTGTGTAGAGTACAATGTACCATGAAAGAAGAAATGCCCTTCACCAGCTGGTGGCCTCATATATAGTCTCATTGGACAGGACTTATACTAAGTATTGGACATTATGGAAATTAGTACTTTGCCCCTAGAGCCTTACAAGCTGAACAGATTTTGTTGGCCAATCTCCTGAAAACTCTATTTCCAGAAGCAGTCAATTACTTTATATCATTTGTTACATACATCTGTCCTTTTGTTATCTGAGACTTTGTGGGGATGAGAAAATGTTACTAACATAAAGTGACCGAGGAAAATAGCAGAGTCTGGATTGGTAATGTTGTAACAAAGGATATAGGTTCTTAAAAACCAAGTAGTGACCCCTAAGTGTAGAGGGCAGTAAAAGGACTTTCCCAAGGTATTTTGAGTGAAACTGGTGATAAAACATAGATAAAAGAATCTGAAACTTCAAGATGTTTGCCCTGAAACAATCCAACAAAACTTCAATTAACCAGAATATTTAGAGACTGACATCATGGAAATGGTTTTGTATTGAGGTAACGTGAATTTTTAACTAACTTTTTTTTAAAGTGTAGTTGACACACCATGATACTTCAGTTTCAGGTCTACAAGCTAGTGATTAAAAAGTCTATACTTTATGCTTTGCTTACCACGAGTGTAGCTACAACCCATCACATTACAAAGCTAATAATGCAGTATGGTTAACTATATTCCCTATGCTGTGCCTCTTATTCCTGTGACTCCTTCATTTCCTAAATGGAAGCTTAGGATTCCCATTCTTCTTTACTCATTCTGCCTGCCTCCCCCAACCTTCCTTCCCTTGGCAACCATCATTTTTTTTCTCTGTATTTATATGTCTGATTCTGTTTTTTCTTGTTATATTATTCATTTCTTTTTTAAATGTCTCATAAAAGTAATCATGTGGTTTGTCCTTCTGACTTCACCTAGCATAATACCCTGTAGGTTCATCCATGTTGTCACAGATGGCAAGATCTCATCCTTTTTTGTGGCTACATAATATTTGATTGTGTGTGTGTGTGTGTGTGTGTGTGTATATATATATATATATATACATATACATATACATACCACATCTTTAGAATCCATTTGTCTATCAATAGAGACTTAGTTTGCTTCCGTATTGTGGCTGTTGTAAATAATGCTACAATAAACATAGGGGTGCATATAGCTTTTCAAATTAGTGTTTTCATTTTCTTTGGGTAAATATCCAGTAGTGGAATTAATGGATCATACTGTATTCCTATTAACTTTTGAGAAATCTGCATATCATCCTCCTTATTGGCTATATAATCTTACATTACCATCAATAGTGCATGAAGGTTCCTTTCTCTAGAACATGGGCCATAGCAACATTTTTCTAGACAGGTCCCTAAACCAAGGGAAACCAATGTAAAAGTAAACTATGGAAATGATGTCAAAATAAAATCATCTGCACAGTGAAATCACTTGCACAAACAAAAACAAACACAGGCAACCTACCAAGTGGGAGATCATATTTCATATTTGTCAATGGTATATCTGATAAGGGGAGAATATCTAAAAGCATAAAGAACTTAATAAGTCAACACCAAAAATAATGTGGTTAAAAAAAATGGGAAGAGGACCTAAATAGACACCATTTTTCCCAAATAAGACCTACAAATGGCCAATAGATGTGTGAGACAAGATGCTCAGTGTCACTAATCAGGAGAATACAGATCAAAACTAGAATGAGATATCCCCTTACACCTATCAGAATGACTACAATCAAAAAGTCAAGCAATAACAAGAGTACTGGTTATTTTTGCAGGTGAGGTTTTGCAATAGCATATATTGAGCACTTAGGAGTCCAGACTATTATTTGAATATTAGCTCTGAAGAAAAAAAAGGCGGTGAAAGGCAGGATTTAGCAGAGGGAGCTCAATTTCAGTCTTTCCAATTGTCTGGAAGACTGGGTATTACAGCAAAGATAATTTGTTTGAGGATATTCCATGTTGGGTGAAATTGGTTAGGCCATCATATAGTAGCTTAACTCAGTTACCATCTAGGGCCACCAAGTAAGGCCTACCCTTAACTACCACTGCCTTATTCATTAACAGGCTGAGGTCACCTCACAAATAGCCTGATCTAAGCTCAAAAACAAAAACCTTATGGAAACAACTAGAGGCTTTAGGTACTATACTCCTTGTGGTTGAATCATCCTTGCATAAAAGGGAATTGAATGTATCTCAATATTGGTTACGTGTTATGATACTAGCATATACCATGAGTGTATAGAATTAGAAAATGATGTGAGCCTATTCTTCATATAAAATGATACACATCACAACAACTTTGTATAATGACTTGGAATGTTGCTCTGTGGTATTTTTTTGTGGGGGGTGGAGGTGGAGTGGTGGGGGTGGGGTGCTATTTCAAGGAAGTCTCAATTATAATACTAAAGGCAAGGGGCCAAAAAACAAAACTGGCAAAAAAATAGTGTGGAGAGTTGCCTGGGGTAGAAGGCACCCAAAGAGAGAATTTAATTTTTTGTAATGGAAACATAACCTGATCCACTTAATTGCTGGATTTCTTTCCGCTTTCAAATGGAAGTGAAAGCAAACCGAGTGGCTGTGAAATGTAATAGAGTGGACACTGGAGAGGTATTCCAAGGTCCATCCCCATGCTTAATTCACATTCTGCCGCCTTTTGTGACTCCAGGTTAACCCTTCACTCACTTTATTTCCTAAGGAACTATTTGGTCTACTTTTTAAACAAGGACAGTGACATGCAGAGAAATGAACCTGGACCACTTTCTTACACCATACACAAAAATAAACCTAAAATGGATGAAAGACCTAAACGTAACACAGGAAGCCATCAAAATCCTTGAGGAGAAAGCAAGCAAAAACCTCTTTGACCTTGGCTGCAGCAACTTCTTACTCATCACGTCTCCAGAGGCAAGGGAAACAAGAGCAAAAATGAACTATTGGAACTTCATTAAGATAAAAAAGCTTCTTCACCTCGAAGAAAACAATGAACAAAAGTAAAAGGCAATCAGTGGAATGGGAGAAGATATTTGCAAATGACATATCAGATAAAGGGCTAGTATCCATAATCTATAAAGAACTTCTCAAACTCAACACCCAAACAACAAATAATGCAGTGAAGAAATGGGCAAAAGACATGAATAGACACTTTTCCAAAGAAGACATCCAGATGGCCAACCGACACATGAAAAAATGCTCATCGCTCATCATCAGGGAAATACAAATCAAAACCACAATGAGATACCACCTCACACCTGTCAGGATGGCTGACATTAACAACTCAGGAAACAACAAATATTGTCGAGGATGTGGAGAAAGAGGATCTCATTTGCATTGCTGGTGGAAATGCAAACTGGTGCAGCCACTCTGGAAAATAGTAAGGAGGTTCCTCAAAAAGCTAAAAATAGAACTACCCTATGACCCAGAAATTGCACTACTAGGCATTTATCCAAGGGATACAGGTGTGCTGTTTCGAAGGGACACACGCACCCCCATGTTTATAGCAGCACTATCAACAATAGCCAAAGTATAGAGAGAGCCCAAATGTCCATTGATGGATGAATGGATAAAGA
>NW_024412404.1:46476610-46551418 GCF_014898765.1 Herpailurus yagouaroundi
ATGGAGTGTTACTCGGCAATCAAAAAGAATGAAATCTTGCCATTTGCAAGTACCTGGATAGAAATAGAAGGTATTATGCTAAGCAAAATTAGAGAAAAGATATCATATGACTTCACTCATATAAGGATTTTAACATACAAAACAGGTGAACAGAGAATAAGGGAAGAAAAAATAATGTTTTGTCCCCCTCCCTGTTTTTTATAAGAGACTCTTAAATATAGAGAACAGAGGGTTGCTGGAGGGGTTCTGGGAGGGGGGGTGAGCTAAATGGGTAATGTGCATGAAGGAATCTTCTCCTGAAATCATCATTGCACTATATGCTAACTAACTTGGATATAAATGAAAAAAAAAAATAATTAACACACACACACACACCACACACCCTTCGTAGTAAGGATGTTTGGAAGTGGACCCAAAGAGGCTTTTGAGTTTTTGTAGATAACATCCATTTTATTGATCTGAATGCCATTTGCATGGGTGTATTCCCTGAAAACTCCTTATTAGATACTTATTTATGTACTTCTCTGTATGTGTGCTATACTTAACCTAGTAAAACAAACAAACAAAATCTAGTAGTAACCTCAAATCCTTATTGAACAAAAGACCAAATAGAGATACATTTCTGTCTATCATGATTTATAATCGTATTCGTAGGAGTTACCAGTTTCAAAAAACAAGTCAGGTGAAAAATAACTTATAAAAAAAAAAAGTAGTAATCTCAGCATTAAATCAGAATGTGCTGTTCTTGGTAGTTAATTCTCATTTAAATGATTACTTAATATGTTCTTTCCTTTGAAATACAGCCTGAATACTTTATTGTTACTTAAACTGTGCTCTGAGGCATTACATACTTAATAAACATAAGTTATGGAGAATTAGTTGAAGTCTATAGTTACCCAGACCTTAGAATCTTAGTAGCCATATTTCTGCCCTGTGGTGCTGGTATTCCACAGCACAATGAGGAGGGTATTAAGCTTGTCAAGACATAGGGGGAGTACAGCATATGAATTGGATTTCAATTCAGCCTGGTAAAACAGATCAGTTAGATAAGTACAGCCCTCTGCCATTAAATCAAACTTTAAATTAAAACGGAAGCTGTGTTTAAAATAAAAGAATGCTAAACCATTAAGGGTTAGGAAAAAGGAATTCATATGTTTTGGGTGTTAAATTCTTGTGGCCTTAGGCCATATAAGAACAGTACAGAGATGGAAATAGATTCAAAGTGTGAGCGTGTGTCCCTGCTCTTGAATGGCCGCCAGAATGACATAGGGACTTAGAGTTACAGTGCAAGATTAACTACAAACACTAGCATAAATGTTAATGCCCAAAGGGCTAATAGTGTTGGAAAACTACAATTTTATGAAATGAGGACTCATAAGAGTAAGTTGCAAAATCATTTTGGAGAGCTGTCTGGAAAACATTAATAAAACTGGAGTTTTCACAGGCTAGAAGTCAGCCTTTCCACTCCTAGACATAATCTACAGTCACCTGCTTATTAGACATCAGACATGTGTATAGATGTTCACCATAGCATTATAGTAGTAGCAAAAACTGGAAATGCCCTAAGTCCCATTAAGACTAGAAAAACCCATTATTGAATATTTAAAAAGTGATATTAAAAATAAAAACATGAATCAGCATAAGTTTATCTCTCAAGCATACTTATGTGTGAAAAAGCAAGTTGGAGATGAAGAATAAAATGTTTTATAAAGTCTAAAAACCTAGAATGAAAATACTGTAAATACTACAAAAATTTATACATTAGTAGGAAAGCTAGAAATGACTGGAAATGACAATTATAGATTGATTATAGCAATTAACTGAGTAAATTGAACAAGGGTGCGCTGGTTTTTAATATGAACCTGGTAGTAGGTTTAGTTATACAAAACGCCAACATGACAACTACAATATCAAAAACGTTAGAAATTGGAAGGAAAGCCCATTTTGGACTTTTCTATTTAACCATTTACCCGTATGTTCATTTGTTAATTATTCGTGTAGCTTCTACTTTGGGTAAGGCCACCATCTCAGTAGGGCCTCATAAAGAAATAGAATTATAAGCCATCTTCTTTTTTGGATGAAGAGGTTAAATTTCAGTTAGGAGTATAAAATTGTTAGAAATATGTGCATTTAATAATATCCAAAGTATTCAGTAACTTTTTAAAAAAAACAGACTTTAGTTTTAGAGCAATTTCAGGTTCAGCAAATTTGAGCAAAAGATACAGAAAGTCCCCACCCATCTTTAGCCTTCTTGCTGTGCGGCCTCCTCTACAATCCACATTAGGCACCAGAGTGCTATATTTGTTGACATCCATGACCCTACATGCACATGCCATCATCCTTAGTCCATAGTTTACATTAGGTTTTCTTCTTTCTTCTAAAAACACATGATGATATCCCTGGTTGTAGTGTCCTGCAGAATAGTTTCACTGTCCTAAAAGTTCTCTGATCTACTTATTCATCCCTTCCCTCCACAACGCATCTGGAAATTACTGATCTTTTTACTGTCTCCATAGTTTTACCTTTACCAAAATATCTTATAGTTAGAAAGCCTTGTGTAGGAGTTTTCAAATTGACTTCTTTCATTCGGTAATCTGATTTTAAAATTCTCCTATGTCTTTCCATGGCATGAGAGCCCTTTTTTTTCAGGGCTGAATAATAATCCATTGCCTGGATATACCACAGTTTATGTATCCATTCACCTAAAGAAGGTTCTTTTGATTCCTCTAAGTTTTGACAATTAAAAATACATTTACTACAAATATCCACGTTCAGGTTTTGTTTGGATGTAATTTTTCAACTTGGATAAACAGCAAAGTTAATGATTACTGATTTGATTAAAAGCAAGTTTAATTTGGGGTGCCTGGGTGGCTCAGTCGGTTAAGCGGCCGACTTCAGCTCAGGTCATGATCTCGCAGTCTGTGAGTTCGAGCCCCGTGTCGGGCTCTGTGCGGACAGCTCAGAACCTGGAGCCTGTTTCGGATTCTGTGTCTCCCTCTCTCTGACCCTCCTCTGTTCATGCTCTGTCTCTCTCTGTCTCAAAAATAAATAAACGTTAAAAGTAAGTTTAATTTTGTGAGAACCACCAAACTTTCTTTCAAAATGGCTGTACTGGTTTGCTTTCCCACCAGCAATGAATGAGAATTTGCTTTCCCATGTTTCAACAGCATTGGGAATTTTTAGATTTTAGAGTTTGGCTATTCTATAGGTGGATAGCGGTATTGTACTGTGTTTTAATTTGCAGTACCCTAAGAGCATGAGAATTTTTCATCAATATATCTTTGTGGTGGCTGGTCAGGACTTTCGCCCATTTTAAGGAGGTTATACTTCTTTTTTTAATTGAGTTCTGGAATTTTGGATTTATCTTCATATATTTTCTGGATGTTTTGGTATATTTGTATAATTTGAATAATAGTCTTACACCAGATATGTCTTTGGTAATGATTTCTCCTAGTCTGTGACTTCTAATTCTCTTGATATTTTTTAAACAGCATTTTGAATTTTAATGCAGTCCAGCTTGTTAATGATTTATTTCAAGGATCACATTGTTAATTTTATATCTACAAAGTCCTGGTCATACCCAAGGTCATCTTGATTTTTCTCCTGTGTTATCTTTAGAAAATTTAAGGTTACATGTTTTTAATTTTGGTCAATGACTAATTTCAAGTCATTTTTTTGTGAAAAGTGTAATATCTATGTCTAGATTCCCTTGTCATGAAAAGTTCTTGTTGTAGCATTTCCTGAAAAGACCATCTTTACTCCATTTTGTTGCCTTTGTTAATTTCAGAAAGATCAGGTGGCTGCATTTAAGTGGCTCTACTTCTGGGCTCCATATGCTGGTTTTGTTGTTTTTTTGATCTACTTGTGTATTATTTTGCCAATGCCTTTGTCATAATTATTGGTACTCTGTATGAAGTGCTGAAGTTGCACACTGTCAGTTGTCTTTTTTCATCTATATTAATACTTACAGGGTTAGTCTGTATATTTTGCTTCTCTATTTAAATAGAGTTTTAAAACTCGTTTGTTGGCACCCACAGGATACTGTTTTGAGATTTTGATTTTGATTGCATTGAATCAATAAAATTAGGAAATAATGTCTTTGTTTGAAAAGATTTAGTATTACAAAGAATCTTTTTATTCTTTGATCTATTTTTTTTATCAGTTATGTAGTCTTATTCCTATAGATTTGGTACATTCTAAATTTTTTCCCTAATTCAATTTTAAGGGTGCTAATGTATATTTTTATTTCAAAGTCCACTTGTTTGTTGCTGATATGTAGGAAAGCAAGTGTCTTAAATACTAAACTTGTGTCTTGCAACCCTGCTAGAATTATGAGTTCCAGAAGTTATTACTGTCAATTCTTTCAGATCTTATACAAGACAATCATGTCATGTGCAGTTTAATTCCTTTGTGGCCTCTCTAGCTTTTGTTACTTTAACTTCATTAGCTAGAACTTCCAGTACAATGTTAAAATTGTTGTGAGGTGACATCTTGCCTTCTTTGTGATCTCAGCAGAAAAGCTTCTAGGTTCTCACTATTGAATATAATATTAGTCCTGAGTCTTTGTAAATATCCTTTATTGTGTTGAAGATCTCCCCTATTTTTAGTTTTCAGAGAATTATCATGAATGGCTGTTTGATTTTGTCAAGTCCTTTTTCTGCCTGTATTGAAATGATCATGTGATTTTTTTTTAATCCTTTTTAACTTGTTGTGGTAGAGCATACTGTTTTCTTTTGTTTTTTGTTTTTTTGTCTTTTTTTTTTTTTTTCAAATATGGAACCAGCCTTACCTACCTGCAATAATTTCACTTGGTGAGAGTGCAGGACTTTTAAGACATTATTATGAAAAAGATAAATTTTGTTCTTTGGATATACAATAGATGTCAATTAAATTCAGTTGACTTACACACTGTTGAGTTTAATTACGCCCTAACTTTTCTGACTGCCAGATTTGTTCATTACTTCTAGCTGAAGTGTCTGAGTATGACAGCAGGAACATTACTTTTTTCCTGTGTTTTTTTTCTATCAGTTTTTGCCTCATGTAATATACACTCTTGTTAGCAGTTCTCAATATGTGTATGACTGTGTTTTACTAGAGATTTGACCCCTTCATCTTGATGCAATAGCCTTGTTTATCCCTAACAACCTTGCTTTCTGTGAAGTTGGCTCTACCTGAAATTAATGTAACTACTACAACTTTCCTTGGATTGGAAGGGTAAATCTTCATTTTTCTTTCAATATGTAAAACCTGAAATAGTTTCTTTGACAACATGGAGCTGTCTTGATTTTTTTTTTTTAATCTACTCTGAAAATCTGTATTTTTAATTGGTGTTTTTACACCATTGATGTTTAAACTAATTGACAAAATTGGATTAATGTCTGCTGTATTTTCTACTATTGACTATATGTTGCTCTTGTTCTTCGTGGCTATTTATATATTCTATTTTTTCTGCCTTTTTCATTTTAATTGAGCATTTTACTCTATTTTCTTAATATATCAATTATACTTTGATAAAGTTTTACTTGTTGCCCTAGAGCCTGATATATTCAATTATAGCTCATTTAAATCCACTGTCAAATAATACTATACCTCTTCACAGCAAATGAAAATACCTTTATAATAACGGAATAGTCCTAATTTGTCTCGTTGTTGTTAATTTTGCTTAACATAAGCATCCATATGCAGGCCCACACACATATGAACATAGATATTTGCATACATGGGTGCTATTTGAGCACATTTATCTGTTGGATTAATTAAGAAGAAGAAAAACATAGAGCTATCTTTTAACCTTATTCCTTCCCCAATATACTTCTTTGTTTATATCTGAGTTTCTGACCTATGGGATTTTTCTTCACTCTGGAAAAATTATTTTTTGCAAGGAAGTTTACTTGAAACAAATTCCCTCAATTTTTATCTGAGAATCTTTATTTTCTCTTCACTTGGGAAAGATCATTTCCCATGATCTAGATTTCTACGGATGGCAGGTTTTTTTTCTTTTTCCTTTTAATACTTTAAATATATTCATCCTCTTCTTGCTCACGGAGCTTCTGAGAAGTCTGATGTAACTCTTGGTTGCTATGCAAGTTTTCCTTTACTCCTTCAAATGCCTTCTCTAGGATTTGCTGCTTTTTTTGGACATATGTCATATATATGTGACCTCTCGAGCTTCTGTTATTGTTACGTCATTTGCTAGAACTTCCAGTACAATGTTAAAATTGTTGTGATGTGATATCTTTGCCTTCATCTTGCCTCTCTCTCACGCGCGCTCTCATTCTCTCTCTCTCTGTGTGTGTGTGTGTATATATATATATATATATATATATATATATATATAATCTGTATGATTACATATGTATGTGATTGTGTGTGTGGAGGGAGGAGGCATTGATTTTGTTTACTGAGCTTCCTAGGTCTGTGGCTAGGTCTTTGAATCTTTGAAGGATTTGAAGAAATCCTCAGTCATGGTTACTCCCAGTCTTTGTTCCTTTACCTTTATCCTTCTGGTATCTTCATTATGTATAACTTTGGCTCAACATTCTTTTTCTAGCTCCCCAACCAAGATGTTTTCTCTTAGCTTTCCAGTTTTGGAAATTTCTATTGATAAATCCTCAAACTCAAATTTGTTCCTCAGCCATGGTGAGTCTATTAACAAGTCCTTAAGAGGAATTTTTCATTCTGTTTCGTGTTTTCTGACCTATAGGTGTCTTCTTTTCCATTTCTGCTTACATTATTGAGCTCTTATAACTTATTATCCACTTTGTTCATTAGAGGACTTAGCATATTAATCTTGACATCTATGACTCTGGTTCTGATGCTCAGTTTCTTTAAACTTGTAAAAGATTTTCTTTTAACATTGATAGTTTTTTCTTGATTGCTATACATGATATTTTAGGCAAGAGGAACTGCATTAAATACACCACAATAGGTCTCTGTGTTTTAGTAAACCCATGTCCTTGGACTGTGAACTTTACACATGCTTTTCAGTAACCCCTGCTTTAGGTAGGACAAGATAGCCAGAGGGAATTGGGTTTGTATATTTCCCTTCACTCACGTGGAAGATTAAAGTAAGCTGAAGCTAGTTTTTTGTTTGTTTGTTTGTTTGTTTTTTTCTTTCCAAGCCAGTTGGGCTGATTTAAACAAAACAAAAACAAAAACAAATAGCTTTGGTAAAATAATTTCTCTTTAGAACAGTAATCTTAAGAATGGAATGGCTGAATAATCTGGGGCATTTAAAATTTTTTTATTAGAAGAGAGAGCAAGCAGAGGAGGGGCAGAGGGAGAGGGAGACACAGAATCTGAAGCAGGCTCCAGGCTCTGAGCTGTCAGCACAGAGCCCAATGTGGGGCTTGAACTCACGAACTGTGAGATCATGACCTGAACTGAAGTCAGCCGGTTAAGCGACTTAACTGACTTAGCCACCCAGACATTCCTGGCGTATTCTTAAATGACTACTTTCCCTCCTTCTCCTGGAAGCAGGAGGAGGTGAAGACCTGGCAGAACTCCTGGAGTTAAATTCCAAAAGATATGAGAATCCCTCATGACTGTGTCCCCCTGGAGTTAGTGGTTAAACTTGTCCACCCGGAGCCTCCAGTAACTTAAAAATTATAGCTCTGGTTTTCCTACCCTAGTATAGGTTCCCACAGATGTTTCTGCTTATGACTGTCTACTCTGGCGTTTGCACTACTGTGATGGATTTTTTTTTTCAGTTTGTTTGCTTATGAGGCAGAGGGACCACTTGTGAAATTAATTATTTAATTATTGTGCAATCTATTTAATTCGAGTTAGTTTTCTAAAATAAAGCTAATAAGCAACAGTATACACGTAACCAATTTCCTAGAAACATGGCAACAAAAATGAGGGAACCTAAGGGGTAAAGCAAAACTAATAAAGTAGTCATAAATCTCTTTACTAGGTAACTTGCTTTTCTTTCCCAGGAATGGTAAAATTAAGTTGGCTTGCAGTCTTAATTAAGACTGAATAATTTGAAACCTTTTATACAGCAGCCCAAGTTCTGCGAAAAGGGTGAAATTTGCTGTGTGTTTCTGACTTTTCATTTTGTATCATTCAACTGACTATTTTTCGGGCAAGTTAAAACCTAGATGTAGTGCAATTTGCTTAAATACCCAGTGGCCAATGTCAAGTCTGAGTTTGAACCATGGAATCAGGTACTTGGCTCACAGCCAAGTTTCCTACTACCTAGCCATCAATCCTGTGATTATGGAGGGATGTAGAGGTGCCTCAGGGTGTAGATTTATAAATTTTACTTCAAAATTCTTAAATTCCACATTGCAACTTTACTATACGTTTAATCTATGTCAAGAACTATTCAAGATTTCATACAATATCCTACACTAAAAGAGAACTTGGAGAAAGTCTCATCTACTCTGAAGTTACCTTAAATCTGCCAAGACCATTATTTCCGAGTTTATTAACTATTACTCAGAAATAAGAGACTTTGTGAATAGATGTGACTGGGATATATTGGGTTAATAACAAAAATCATGTTTCTCTTCTGCAGAATTCTTAGCATTTAGAATGCGATGGTAAATGTGAGAACAGATGGAGTTTACAGCACTTCGAACATTTCTTCCCCCCACAGAACCCTATTGGTCACTCTGTTCCTTTGCAAACAAGTTTTGTTCTGGAAACTACAAGTCTAATAGAAACTTAATTTTACTGAAGAGAGAACCGAGGCAGAGTCCTAGCAGTATTGGAAGAAAATAGCTAGTCAGTTCATGATAATAGAAACTGAGTAAAGGAAGGAACTTGGCAAGTAGAATTTTACTCAGCGTAACATGTTACCATATTTTATAGCTCACATAATAACAAAGGTACTGGAGTATAAATCAAAACAGGAAGCTTTGCATGCACATATTTATTTCATACTTTTAAAGATTCCCCTCATTACATTACAGACCATACATAAAACTCAACCATTGTTTAGGACACAAATGATGTGGCTCTTGCATTAAATTTCTATTTGAGCTCTAGAATACAATATACACTTTACTTGGACCTTTATTCCCCTGGATAGAAATGTTTTAATAACTTATACATGTGTATTAATAGTCTGGGACCTATAAAATAAAGTTTAGACTGTTAACCCAAACTTTTTTTTTTCATATGAGGGCATTCAATACCAAACCATCTTAAACAGAAAGATCTCACAATTTTATTTAATTTTTGTGCCCGAGCTAGAACAGGAATCTGTTCCTCTTTATTCTGGCAACACAGGTCTTCCAAAGCTGTGATTGGCATTACCATGTTGAATCATTGCCAATGGTTACAAGATCGTATTTTTGGTTAAATTTCCATTTAATTTTGTAGGATAGGGAACAATCCTGGAAAACAAAAACCACACGCAAACACAAGAAAATACATCATTCCCTGGCTATGATTCCACCGCTACAGACTATGTCCATTACATGCTTCAAGTCCCCTAAATTGGGCAGTGTAAGACAACTCCATCACCAGTTAATGCTTCTACCTGTCACAAGCCAGAATTGAACAAAGCCATTTTGCTGCAGATCAAACATAGTGTGCTGAACTCTGAGCCAAGAGACAGGATTGACCCTGAAGCGGAAAAAACCTCTTGTCTGTCTGCAAAAGGTAACACTCATGCCAAAATCAGCATAAACCCTGATGCAGACTTGAACCTACAACCCAAGAAAAGAATGTTAGACCTTTATTAGAATCCAATTCTCTAGGTACCAAGTAATGATAAAATTGACTTGATAAAATTCAAGTGTGTCTTAGGAGGTCTGTGCTTACTTGTGAGATTGGAACTAAGTGAAACCGAGAGGACAGCTAGGCAAATACAGAAGAGGATTGCCTAATGAAATTTTGTCCTATTTTAGTAGATATAGTGAAGACAGTCCTTACAATTGTTTTCTTTAAATTTAGAAACAATAAAAAATGGTAACACTTTTAAGAGCTAGGGTATATGCCTTCACTTTCTATTACAGCTTCCCAAGAACTGATAGTTCAATTTTTTTTCCTATCAAATACCTACAATTTTGTTATACATTGGACCTCATAAAAATCACTGTGAAGGAGGGGGAATAGAGTAAACTTGATTGCATGATGGAATTTATAAAAATACTTAAATCTACTTAAATCACTGTTGTTTTTTTTTTTTAAACAAAGTAAGTGGCTATGTGCAAAATACAGACAAGTGAAACACATAAAGTCCTAGAAAGTATAAAACTGTTTACAGCTGTGTCACCTTCAGGTTTTAGTTTTTAATCCAGAGCCAGTTTATCTTATTTTAATTGAAAGCTTTCATCTGATCTGTGAAGCAGCAAGATTCCAGCAGGTAGAATTCATCGAGGGAAATAGTAGCTATATCCTATCATTGCAGCAAGCTAACCTCTCTGAGCTATTGAGAAGAAATCATTCACAGGATCCTGTCATCAGTTCAAAAGCAGTTGAAGTTGTTTTCTGTCAACATAATTTTAAGGCATCTAAGATTATTGGAAAAACATATTTGAATAAGTATCATTTCCAAAGTAGCTGCCCCTTCACTTGTAGCTGGTTACATGAATTAGAATAGAACCAGCCTTCTCCTGCAGATGTGAAACAATTTCCCCACCCAAGTCCCCCATGAAAGATAAGAACACTTCAGGCCCAGGTGCCTAGCCTGAGTGTGATGAGAAAAAAGATTCTTTAAATATATTTTCTAAAACTTTCACTTAGAGAAGTGACAGTGTTAATCGGGTCTGTGAAATCCAGGTAGCTTTGGGATAATTCCTACAAATTTCACGTAAGACTCAATTTTAACATTTTTGCTAAAATTGAAATAACACCTATCTAAAGGGACTTTTCCTAAAAATATGCAAATATACATATACATGTAAAGAAAAGAGAAACAAAATTATAAGGGAAGCACAATATTTGGGATATTACCTGCTGATAGAATATACTGTATATATGTTAGATTAAAAAACATAAAATATATGTTAGGTTTCAACAACAAAAACACTTTACAAAGAAATAGCACAGTATTGCCGATTCTAAGGGGGGTGGAGGGAAACTGTCCCAGAGAAATACGTATGGCAGATCTACTAAACAAGGACTTTAAAACAGTTTTCTTAAAAACTCAACAAAAGGTAAACATGGAGAATGTAAAATTATGTAGGAATAAGATGAACACATCAAATATAAAACCAATAGGAAATGATGGAGCTGAAAAGTACAGCAGGTGAAATGAGAGGTTTACAAGAGGGGTTCAAAGGTAGATTCAAGCAGAAGAGTTGGTGAACATGAACATAGAACAATGGAAATTTTCAAATTTGAAGAAGAGGAAGGTGGAAACTTTGAGAAGTGATGAGAGCCTACACGACCTGTGGGACACCAAGTAGACACACACGTTGTAGTTGTTCAAAAAGAGAGGAAGAGGCAGAGGAAATATTTGAAGCAATAGTGACTGATCACTTCATGAATTCGAGAGATCCAAACATCCAAGAAAATCAACTAACTGCATGTAGGATGAACTCAAAGACGGCCACACTGGATTCTATAAACTCAAACTACCAAAAGACAAGGGTAATTTCAAAAGCAGCAAGAAAAGTGTGACTCTTCACATCAAAGGGGTCCCAAATAAGAATCTCAGCAGATTGCTCATTCAGAAACCTTGGAGGCCAGATGACAGTAGACTTAACGTTTAATGTACTAAAAGAAACAATGCAAATTATCATATATTTGGCAAAATTGTGCTTGAAAAATTAGGTGGGAGTGTGACATTCTCAAACAGAAGCTGAGAGTTGGTTAATGTTAGAATTGTCTAGCGAGAGATGCTAGACAGTCTTGCATGTTGGAATGAAGACACCAGTCAGTGCACATTGTTTTAAGTAAGGGGAATACATGGGCTGCTATAAAAGCTAGGAGCACTGTAACTCTGGTTTATTAACCTACATTTTGTTTACCTACCCAATTTATAAGACTGATGTATTCCAAACATTTTTGGACATTCGATATATGAAGATGAAATACTTCGACAAAGAGGTAGAGATAAAGATGTGAAGGAGCAGCACTGTTGTAGGTTATTGAAGTTAAGATGATAGAAATTTAAATTACAGTGTTGTACTTTCAAGATATTTAATGTAATCCAAATGGACAATACAAAGAAAACAGTTAATAGAATATACACACACCAAAAAAAAAAAAAAAAAAGAAACACAAAACAACAACAACAAAAACATATTTCTTTACAAAAAATGAACTAAACACAAAACACCATGATGCAGGGTATAAGAAAAAGTTGTAAAGAATTTAAAATAAAAACAAGTAAAAGTCCCTACCAGTAAATATTTACATGCAAATGGATTAAACTGTTTAAGGACACAGATTGGTAGAATGGATTAAAAAATCAAATATATGATTATAGTGAGTCACTTTATCCAAAGATACAAGTAGATTGGAAGTTAAAGTTGGAAAAGTATTGAAAAGAAAACTCCATCCTAAAATTTATATGGAATTTCAAAGCCCCCAAAAATCAAACTATCTTGAGAAAAAAGTTTTGACCTTAGAATGTATTACAAATATAGAGTAATGAAAATTGTGTGTTATTGTTATTGTTAGTGAAATAGAGTCTAGAAGTAAACCATACCAAAATTTTGACAAGGGGTCCAAGACCTTTCTTTGGGAGGAAGGACAACAAGTGCTGAAAAAGTGGATATACAAATGCAAATGAATTAAATTAGGCTCTTCCCTAATATACAGAAGAATTAAAATGGGGCACCTGGGTTTCTCAGTTGACTGACTATCCATTTCAGTTCAGGTCATGATCCCAGGGTTGCAGATTGAGCCCCACATCCATCCTTAGCATGGAACCTGCTTAAGATTCTCTCTTCCTCTTCCCTTGTCCCCCACTTGTGTGCTCTCTATCTAAAATTAAAAAAAAAAAAATTAAAATGGATCCAAGGTCTGAAACTATAAATCTTAGAAGGAAACCTAGGACAAAAGCTTCACAGCATGCAATTTGACAATGCTTTCTTGGGTATAACAACAAAGCAAAAAAAGACAAATTGACTTTAATACAGTTAAATATTTTCATAAAGATGCTATATCCAGAATAAAAATGTAACTCCCTCCCCCCGGCTCAGATGGGAGAAGATACATAAAATTACATATCTAATAAGGGGTTAATACTTAGAACATAGAATTGAAACTCAAGAAAACAGCCTGGTTCAAAATTGGAAATGGACATGAACATCTTTAAAGAACATATACATATTAACAATAAACATGAAAATACATTGAATATCAATAATTGTTAGAGAAGTATAAATAAAAACCTAGCAAGAAATCCCGCTACTCACACCCTTTAGGATGGTTCTTCTTCCCTTACCACCATCACTGCCCCCCCACCCCCCCCACACACAAAGTGTTTGTAAGGATGTGAAAAATATGAACTCTTGTGTACTGTTTGTGGTAAAGTTAAACAGTACAGCTACTATGGAAAACAGTATGTCTGTTCCTCAAAATAGTAAAAATAAAGTTTCCGTATTAGCCAGTGATTCTGTTTCTAGTATAGACCCAAAGGAATTGAGGCAGAGTCTTAAAGAGATACTTGTACCCCTATGTTCATAGCAGCATTTGCAAGAGCTAAAACATGAAGCAACATAAGTGGCCTTTAACGTATGAATGGATAGGCAAAATGTGTGTGTATGCACATATATCCACTCACTGGAATATTTTTAGCCTTAAAAAGGAAGACCACTCTGATACTCTACACTATGAATGAACCTTGGGGACATTATGTTAAATAAGCCACAGAAAGATATATATCGTATACCTTTGCTTACAGGGAGTATTCAGGATAGCCAAAACCCTAGAGAAAGAAAACAGAATGGTGGTTTCCAGGAGCTGAAAAGTGGAACGAGTAGTTACTGTTCAATGGGTATAAAGATTAAGTTTTGCATAGAGAAAAGAGTTTTAGAGAGGGATGGTGGTGATAGTTGCACAGCATATGAATGAACTTGATGCCACTGAGCTGTGTACCTTAAAATGGTTAAGATTGTAAATTTTATGTATATTTTACTACAATAAAAAATTTTTAAAACTCCTATGTAATTATGACCACAGAATTTTGCTTTTTTTTTTTTACATGCAGAGCTTTGCACACAAGCACTTTGCACACTCTGTGTATTTGTGCACCTGTTTCAGCCAGTTTTAAATATTGGAAAAGACTTTTTCGAGATCTTTGTATGATTTTCAGTTAATCTATTCAAGAGAAACCTATTAAATAACTTCTAATATGGTTAGCACTGTGCTGAGCTAAGTTAAATGACTCCAGATATTCATGACCTCTTCTTTAAACTTTTTTAAACACTTGTGAAGTTTGTTGTAAGACCTTTCATTTTGATTTTCAGTTAAGAAGGTGTTATTTTACATTTAGTTTGCTCTCTGTAGTTGTCTGTGTTACTCGTTCCTTTGTCCAAGGCCCTTAAACAATGTATTGTCTCTTTGATAGGTTTTGTATCTCTGACTTCATTTTTGCCCATTTTTTTTCCTGCATTGAGCTAAAATTATATCCTTTTTTATTGCTAATATTCTGCAGCTTAATTGTTGTTCTTTGATGTTTTCAGTGCTAATTGTTAGGTTTCTTAGTGGTCTTTTGTCACCTTACTTACATGCTTTCATTTCTCATCCATTTTTTTATTGTTTATCTTTTTCTTTCCCTTTGGATTTCTTTTTCAGCCAAATGTACCACTAATCCCTGAAATTTCCTAGGGACAATATTTTAGTAGTTTTTCCAATATTATTCTTGATCCTAACCTGCATTTTTTGCAGTGGCACTAAGTTCTTCCCATTTGTTCTTCATTTCACACAAGTGAAAACTTTCCAGGCTTAATACTTATATAGAAGCACATGTATGACTTGTTCTTGTTCTGTTGCTGTGATAATAGAATTCCTTAATAGGAATTTATTAAAGATACATGTGTGTCATTCCTGATTCCCACTTTATAGGTGATAAAATTAAGGCACTAAGAAATTTATCCAAGGTTCCACAGCTAGTAAATCATGAGTAGAAGAGTTAGGGTGAGACGCAAGTAACATCTTCAGGGCCCAAGACATACACCACTGTCAAACACTTATTTTACTTCTATTGATACATACTGTAAGCAAAGAAAAGCACATGCATCATAAGTTTATGACTTAATGAATATTTATAAACAATAACCTGTGCAACTAGCGCCTAGAATATTACCAGCTTCTTAGAAGTTTGGTTTCTCTGTCCTTTAGTCCCTTCCATGCCTTATGGTTAACCATTGTCTTGTTTTTTAACAGTAAAGAGTAGTTTTGTTTGTTTTTGTACTTTATAAAAATGGAAATCTCATGTATCTACTTAGCTTTGTTTTTTTTTTGTTCGTTGTTTTTTTTAAGTTTATTTATTTTGAGAAATTTTATTTATTTATTTATTTATTTAAGTTTATTTATTTTAAGTTTATTTATTTGCATGAGCAGTGGAGGGGCAGAGAGAGAGGAAGAGAGGGAATGCCAAGCAGTCTCTGTGTTGTTATCACAGAGCTGGAGGTGAGGCTTAATCCCTGGAACTGTGAGATCATTCCCAGAACTGTGAGACCTGAGCTGAAACCGAGAATCAGTCACTCAACTGGCTGAGCCATCCAGGGCGCCCAGACTTGTTTCCTGAATTGCATTTATCATAGTCATCTAGTAATTGTGTTTGTGTAAAATAATGTTCTTGTAGGAATATCTGATTGTTCTAATGCTGATGGATGTGTAGATAGTTGTTTCTCAGTTCTGTGTATCTGTGTGTACACTATGAAAAATACTGCTATATTCCAATGCTGGCATTTTCCTTGATATTTCTGATGTGCTTATGCCTAAGTGTGGATTTACCTGGGCTTCCTATGTGCTGTTGTTACACTTCATTTGATAATCTTGAGTTGTGTGCCGATTTAACTCACCAACTGTGTATATTTAGTGTTCCAGTTTATTCACAGTCTTAGTGGTGTTTCACAGTCAAAAGTTGTTTGCCTTTTCAGGTAAACCTTTCATGTTTTAACCTACACTTCCATGATACCTAAAATATCTCTTCATTAACTTAATGGTAATTTTGGTGTCTTTTTTTTCATAAAGAGATAAAGCTCTTTGTATGTTTTTCTATTGGGTTGTAGGACTTACTGATTTGCAGATGTTCCACAGATATTCTAAGTAAAACACCTTGTTCAGATACATTAATGTCAGCATGTTCTGCTAGTCTAGTTACCCTTCTACTCTTATTAATATCTTTTGAAGAATGTAAATTTTTGTTATACTAAATTTGAATTTATCAATCTGTTTTGTAGTTTTTGTCTGTTAGATTTACTTCTTTTTTTTTTTAATTTTTTTTTCAACGTTTATTTATTTTTGGGACAGAGAGAGACAGAGCATGAACGGGGGAGGGGCAGAGAGAGAGGGAGACACAGAATCGGAAACAGGCTCTAGGCTCTGAGCCATCAGCCCAGAGCCTGACGCGGGGCTCGAACTCCCGGACCGCGAGATCGTGACCTGGCTGAAGTCAGACGCTTAACCGACTGCGCCACCCAGGCGCCCCTGTTAGATTTACTTCTACAATCAAAATGATGTCCATAATTTTTCTTCAAAAATATTTTTACTACTTTCCATACATATTTAGACCTGACATCTATTTGGAACTTATATTTAGGCAGGTGAAGTAAGGATCTAGATATAATTCTTAAAATCCTAACCTATCTAATTGAGAAGACCATCTTTTCCCCACTGTACTACAGTTAACATTGCAGTGATACCAGATACATTTACAGGTTTGGGTGCTTTCTAGATTCGTTATATTTGGTTGTGTATCTATGTGTCCTTTACTAGGAACATGACCTATGACCACAGCTTTGAAATAAGTATTTAGTACTGTATATTTGCTAGTTTTCTTTAACATTTACTTTGGTAATACTGGGTCTTTGAATTTCCATTTGAACTTAGAATTAACCTAATAATTTCTATAATGACTAACACATGTCCATAAACTGCTGAGATTTTAACTGGGATGCACTGAATATATAAATCGAGGATAACTTTTATCTGTATGTAATTGTTATATACATATAGTATATGTGAACAAAATTGATAATAGACCATTGAATGAACAATGTATTCTTGTGACTTTATGACATAGACTAATTAATATTAATGCTTTGCCTGAATATTAGTTAGGATTTCCTATATAAGTAGACTTCTAGACATTATAACTCAGTTCTTTTCAACTTCATAGGATATTAGTTTTTGTTTTACTTGCTAATACTCTAAGTATAATAAACAAAAAAAGCAATAATAGATTTTTTGTTGTTGCCTACTCTCAAGAGGAAAACCTTTCGATATTTCAATGTGATGATGGATTACGTGCAAAGTGGCGGCACCCAAGTCTAGTTGTTAGTGTAGGGTAGAAACCTATGTCTTTCCTATTGTTTAACTTTTTCCCTTTAACCAACCACTCTGGGTGTGTTGTGAGCACTCTCGTTATGCGTAGATCTGTGATTCTTATTCTCTGCAATTAAGTCCTCTATCTAAGTGTCATGGAGAGATTCCATGAGGCAGGTATTTGCTTCCAAATGATGTACACTCAGTATGAAGAACTCATGATGGGCTTCAAATATTTTTCCTAGACAAATTGACACTCAAGACATAATATATACTTTCCTTAGGTTTGTACTGACCATCCCAGGGTCCATAAGACTAATACATCTCACCCCAAACACTTCCTTACCCAGTTCTATGCCCACTGCTTTGGGACTCCTGGGGTCCTCTTTTTCTCCACTTGGTGTAAATTTGTGTAAAATTCTCAGCTCAGTGCTTTCAGGATTGTGTTTTTGCCTTTCAAGTAGGAGTGACCTCTGTACCTCCCTGGCTTCTTTGGTACCTGAAGGAATCCATGTCTTCAAGTCCTATAACTTTGCCTTTGAGCCCTTGAACAGATTCTGTCCTAGAAACATCTCCTCAACTATATAACATCTCCAGGTCCAGTTTTTGCTCATTCAGACCAACAGTTGGACTTATTAATAGAATTCAGGTAAAATACCAAAGCTAAGAAACAAGTACATAAATCACATCTTGAGTAGAGGCATATTAACAAGCAATCTTTAAAATTCTATTTCCTCACAGTTTGCCATTGTTCAGCTCAGAAGGCAAAACTGCAGGTTCTCTTAATATTGTGGTAATTAATACTCAATGTGTGATGTCTCACTTTATTCAATTTATACTTGGTGTGCCTTGCCAAAATGCAATAAGGAGAAAATTTAAAAAGCCAAGAAGACATAAATTATTAAGCTTTCTTCTCCCTGAAGCAAGATTTTAAATAATACTCAGTGCAATGTCATCTAGGGCATTTGGAGATTACACAGTTGAATATTTTGGCTGAGGTTCATTGCACAGGCAGGGGTAATGCAAGTTAGATGTATCTTCCTTTGAGTATGACTATATTGGTGCACAAGAAAGGATATTGGATGCCTTTCATCTGTCCCAAGGGAGTCTGGTTGGTGAGAAATGGCAGCAGAGCAATGGAGGTGGGGACTAGGAGCCATACCTGTCCTCAATCTTAAACAGTCTTCCTAGAATGTGTTCCTTGAAAGTAACATCTAGGACCGAGAACTGGTGGCTCAGGCCTTCATTTCCCTCAAGCACCCAGGAAGAGACCATGATTAAGAAGGAAATTAATCCTCTGTCCTGGAGACCATCTGTGCTTGTCTGGATATCCTTACTAATACGGTGGGTTTTATTTGGATAGTTTGAAGGTACATTTTGTGTGGATACTACTTTTCCTATGGAGAGGGAAGTAACACAGAGGAGAAGGTATTAATATGAAAATAGGTAAAGGATATGAAAATATGTAAAGGGGGAAAGGATAAGCAGAGAACAATGAGAGTATATCATTTACCAAGATTCTTAAAAATAAGGACAGAAGATATGGACAGAAGACGTAAAGAGAGGCTATCTTCTGCAGAGATCAAATGGTATAAATGAAAGGGAAGCTGACATTTTTCATATACTGAGAAATGGGAAAGCACATACAAAGCCTGGGAAAAACTGATCTCTTATCCAAGCCTGGATTCTAAAACAAAACAAACAAATAAACAAAAAACACTAGATTTGGGCTTCTGTACGTCTTTCTTGTGTTGGTGATTTGAACTGGCACAGAGCAATTGACATGGTAAGGGAAATGAATGGGATTAGCCTAGTGACTATTTCAGAAAATGGACAGGCTCCTCAACCATGTAGAAAAGAGAACTACTAGGCCACTGCCTTAGTTTTCCACAGTCCCTTGCACTTGACACAGAGACCATCACAGGCAAGATATTTGATACACCATTTTGATCAGACAAATCACTGGGCACTGTTTTATTCCTTTACCCCTGCTATATATGTAGAATTGAAATAATTATTTCTATAAAGGAAAATAATATTATATACTTTAAAAATTTGTGAGATTTGTATATATAAAAAGCAGCATGTAAACAAAAACTGAAATTATTGTACATCATCCTTGTTTAGACTAATTGGAGAAGGGTTTAGTAAGGAATTGAGCCTTGAGAAATATGAAGGACTTGGATACATGAAGACAAGTGAAGGAGGAATAAGAGCCTGAGTAAAATTCTCATGTCCAAGAAGAAATATTCTATGTGTGGAGCCCATCTTGGCTCAATCAGGATATGCACATAAACATCTGCTCTAGTTACCTGAGCCTTAAACCACCTCTCACTTCTGCACATGTTGATAAATTTTAAATTTTTAGATTGATTTATGTGATGTTAGCCAAATTACAAATAACTTTGGGTCATGAACTATGATTTTTAACTTTTTGCCCCCCTAGAAATGAATGTAAGGCTCTGGTAATAGCCTCTCAATGAGAGGCTTTCAGTGTGGCTTCCTAAGCCACTTGGTACTTTTCTTACTTTCCTGATCTAAATAAAAAATACTCAGTTTTCCAATGACACTGGACACAACGAAAACAAAGATTCATTTATAAAAAATACAGGCATCGTATTTCTTGATATGCTCTCACACGTCCCAAGTAGAAACCTCCTATAGAGACCGCAGGGGAAACAAAGGAAGGTGAAATGAGCAGCTAGAGTGCTGGAGCCTTCTGCAGCAAAAAACACAGGAAGTTACTGTGTTGAAAAGGGCATGAAATTGACCTTCTGACTAGAGAGTGGACAGTGACTGGAGGTCTCCTCTGAAGATATTTCAAGGTGGTGGCTCCACTTTGCCTGGAGCTAATAAACATTTTGTGAGGCTTTCCAAGCATTCTGGGACTCTCCTCAGTTAAATTAGCTTAGATGTGACTTCCTGGTTGGGGGAGAAATTCCCTTTAAAAATCCCATACTATGATACCACAGTAGATCAAAGTCCATTAATTTTTTTCTACAGTTTGAATATGTTTGAGATTTTTTCCTTGAAAAATTAACAAATCAGATTTCTAATACGTTGCTTGTCTTCAACCATTCCAGTGTCTTCTATGGAACTAAAATTTTCTTCTTCAGTGCTTTAACTTTTATTCTCCTTGGAAGGGCCTCTATCCAAAATCATTTTCAAATACATAAAAAATATATTTATGCTTAGGTACTATGGCGATTGTTGCATTTAGAACTCAAAAAAGGAGTTGAATTAGTGCTTTTTCCCCCAGTTTTATTGTGAAATAATTCACATTTATCACTGTAGAAACTTAAGGCATATAGCATGATTGTTTGATTTACATTTATTGTGAAATAATTATAACATATCCTGCTTTAGATACATAAAGAGAAGGAAAGAAAAACCATTCACCTTGTGATGAGAATTCTAAGGATTAACTTTCATATTCCAATGGATCACACGGCAGTGTCAGCTATAGTTATGATGTTGTGCACTAGATTCCTAATACTTATTTATTTCATCACTGAAAGTTGTCCACCATTTTCCTTCAATTCTTCCTCTTGATCTGCCTCTGCTAATCACAGTTCTGATCTTTTTCTAGGAGTTCGTTTTTTTACATTCTACATATGAAGACAAATATTAAATGATTTCACTTATAAGTCTGATACATTTCACATCGCATAATGCCTTCACAGTCCATTCATGTTCTTACAAACAGTGGGATTTCCTCATTTTTTGGCTAAATAATCGTGTGTGTGTGTGCGCACGCATGAGTGCCCACCACAACTTTTTCATTCATGTATCCATCAGTGAACACTTAGATAATTTCCTCGTCTTGGCTATTGTAAATAATGCTGCTATTAACATGGGGGCACAGATATCCTTTTTGAGTTAGTGTTTTCATTTCATTTAGATATAGTCCCATAAGTAGAATTACTGAATCATATGGTATTTTTATTTTTAACTTTTCAAGGATTTTCCAAAGTGTTTCCATAGTCTTTACTAATTTACACAGTGCTCAATTTTTTGTTTTTTTTTTTAATTTTTTAATGTTTTTAAAATTTATTTTGAGACAGAAAGAGACAGAGCATGAGCAGGGGAAGGGCAGAGAGAGAGGGAGACACAGAATCTTAAGCAGGCTCCAGGCTCTGAACTGTCAGCACAGAGCTCTATGTGGGGCTCGAACTCACGGACCGTGAGATCATGACCTGAGCCGAAGTCAGAGGCTTAACTGACTGAGCCACCTAGGCACCTCTTGTCTTTTTGGTTATGGAAGTTCTAACAGGCATGAAGTGATAGCTTATTGTGGCTTTAATTTGTATTTCCCTCATGACTAGTGATATTAAACATTTTTCATGTACTTGTGGAGAAATATTTTTCTTTGTAGACTGTCTTCATATATTTTCATATACTTTGGAGAAATTTCTGTTCAAGTTCTTTGCCTGTGTTTTAATTGAGAGGTGTGTGTGTGTGTGTGTGTGTGTGTGTGTGTGTGTGTGTGTGTGTTTTATACTAAGTTGTAGGAATTCTTTAAATATTTTCATAATAATCCTTTATATGTGCAAATATTTTCCCATTCCATAGGTTTTCTTTTTTTCTTTTCTTTTCTTTTCTTTCTTTTTTTTTTTTTTTTTGCTGTACAGAAGCTTTATAGTTTGCTGTAGTTCTACTTGTTTGTTTTTTTATATTTTTGGTTGTGTTTTAGATTTAATAACCAAAATATTGTTACCAAGACCCATATCAAGGAGCTTTATTCCTTTGTTCTAGGAATTTAATGGTTTCAGATTTTATATTTAAATAGTTAATCATTTTGAATTGATTTTTTTGTGAAGAGTATAATCTAGGAGTCCAGATTCATTACTTTACAAGTGAATATCCAATTATTCCAGTACTATTTATGAAATGACTTTTTTTTTTCTATTGAGTATTCTTGTCTCCCCTGCCAAATATTAATTGCCCATATAGCATTGAATTTATATCTGGTCCCTAGAGCCTGTTTCATTGGTCTATGTATTTTTATTACTACCATAATATCTTACTATAGCTTCATAGTAGAGCTTGAAATCCAAAAGTGTGATGCCTCCTGCTTTGTTCTTTCTCAAGATTTCTTTGGCTACTTGGGGCCCTTTTTGGTTTCATGTAAATATTACCGTGGTTAAAAAAAAATGAAATCTTAGTAGGGATTACATTGAAACTATAAATGGTATTTTGAAGTATTGACATCTTAATATGACTTTTTCTAATCTATGAACATAGGATAACTTTTCATTTGTGTCTTCTTGAATTTATTTCATCAATGTTGCAGTTTTCAGAGTAGAGATCTTTTACCTCCCTGGTTAAATATATTCCTAAGAATTTTATTGTCTCTTGATGCTATTGTAAATAAGATTAATTTCTTTTTTCAGAAAAATTCACTATTAATGATAGGAACACCAATTTTTGTAAGTTTTGTGTTGTGCAACTTTACTGAATTCGTTGATTATATCTATCAGTCTTAGGGTTTTCTATATACGATCATGTCATTTGCAAGTGGGAAACAATTTGACTTTTTCCTTTCCAATTCTGGTGTCTTTCCCTTTTTCTTGCCTGAAATGATCTGTCTAGGACTTCTACTGCTTTATTGTATAGGAATGATAAGAATGAGCACCTTTGTGCTGTTACTGATCTTAGAGGAAAAATTTTCAGCTTCACAGTTGAGTAGGATATAAGCCTGAGGGATTGTGATATATGGCCTTAATTATGTTGAGGTGTGTGTGTTTTTTTTTTTGTCTAATAGTTATGAATCATAAATAAATGCTGAACTTTATCAGATTTTTTTTCTTCATCTATTGAGATTACAGTATGATTCTTTTCTTTCATTCTACTAATGTAATGTCTCACATTGACTTGGAACCATTCTTGCATCCCAGCGATAAATCTCACTTGATTATGGCAAATGATCCTTTTAATGTGTGGCCAAATTCAATTTGGTAATATTGAGAATTGTACATCTATATTCATAGGAATATTGGGCTCTAGTTTTCTAGTATTGTCCCTTTCTGATGTAAATATCAGGATAATTATTGGCCTCATAAAATATGTTTGAAAGTGTTCCTACCTCTTCAATATTTTTGGAAGAGTTTAAGGGGGATTGGTATTAATTCTTTTAACGTTTGGTAAAAATTTGCCAGTAAAACCATCCAGTCCACAGTTTGGCTTCATTGGGAGATTTTTAATTATTGATTCAATCTCCTTAATTGGTCTATTCGGATGATATATTTCTGCCCTATTTAGTTTTGGTAAGTTGAATGATTCCAAGAATTTTTTCACTTATTCTAGATCTTTCAGTTTGGTGGCATTTAGTTGTTCATAATAGCTTCTTATCTGTTGTATCTTGGTGGTATTAGTTGTAATGTTTCCTTTCTTGGGTATAACATTGCTGATTTAGGTTCCATTTTTTCCTTTGGTTAGTCTAGCTAATGGTTGGTCAACTTCCTTAAACTTTTCAAAGAACCAACTCTCAGTTAATTTGTTGTTTTTCTCTCCATTTCATTTCTGATCTAATGTTTACTATTTCCTTTTTCTTCTAAATTTGTGCTAAGATTATTTATGTAGTTTAAGGTATAGAGATACTTATTTAGGATGTTTCTTTTTAATGTGAGTGTTTATTACTATCAACTTCCCTTTTACAACTGCTTTCGTTGCATCTCAAAAGTTATAGCATGTTTGAATATTCATTTGTTTTAAGAAACCACATTTCTTTTATCCTTTGATCCATTGGTTGTTCAGAAAATCATTATTTAATTTCTATGTGTTGATGAATTTTCTAGTTTCCCTCTATTTGATTTCTAGCTTCATGCCATTGTAGTCAGAGAAAATCATGGATATGATTTCATTCTTGAATTCCCTAAGCCTTGTTTTGAGGCCTAACATGTTTTATCCTAGAAAATGTTCCATGCATACTTGAGAAGAGTGTGTAATCTACTGTCATTGGATCGAAAGTTCTATATATATTTGTTTCTATTTGGTCTATAGTGTTATTCAAATACATTTCCAATTGATTATCTCTCTAGGTGATCTATTCATTGATGTAAATTTGGTACTAAAATCCTCATCTACTATTGTGTTGTTACATTCCTATTTATTTTTTCTTTTAATTCTTTTCAGTTTACATATTTAGGTGCTGTAATGTTGGGCATATAAATAGTTGCAATTATTATATCTTCTTGATGGATTGATTCCTTTATCATTATATAATGACCTTTTCATTTGTTTTTACCATTTTTCATTGACATTTGTATAAGTATAGCTAACCCTTCTGTTTTCCATTTTCTTGAGGTGACTATGGTCCCATCAGTATCAGTCAATGTAAGTAACAGATTATTGGATCTTGTTTTTTGCTGTTGTTGTCATTGTTTAAAATTCATTCGGTTTTTGTTTTTTTGTTTTTTTTTTTTTTTGTCTTTGGGAAAATTTAAATGGATTACATTTGAAGTCATTGTTAGTAGGTAAGGATTTACTATTTACTATTGTTAGTTGTTTCCAATTGTTTTGTAGATCCATTCTTTGTATCTTATTCTACATTTTTTTTTCTTTTTTATTCCCCCATATTTTGATGTTTCTGGTGTTAGTATGCCTTGACTTCTTTATCATGTTCTTTTGCATACTTGCTAAAGGCATTTCCTTTGTTGTTACCATGAAGCTTATATAAAGTAGGTTTAAATTACAATACTCTATTTTAAGCTGATAAATAGAATTCCTAAGCTTTATACTTTTATTTCCCCTCCTTCTCACATTTTAGGTTTTACCCTTATAGTTCATGTTATTTTTATATTGTATAACTAATAAGTTTTGTGGTTATGTGCTTTTTTACTGCATTCTTTAAAAAAAAAATCTTGAGTTTAATTAGAGTTTTAGTTATGCATAACCATTACCAAATTCCAGAATCAAACTATGACTATATATTTACTAATACCAAGACATTTTACACTACCTTTTTGTGTTTTCATGATACTTAGCATTCTTTTACTTCCTTTTTTTTAACGTTTATTTATTTTTGAGAGAGAGAGGGAAGGGGAGGGGCCGAGAGAGACGAGACACAGAATCTGAAGCAGCCTCCAGGCTCTGAGGTATCAGCACAGAGTCCCATGGGGGGCTTGAACTCACGGACCCTGAGATCATGATCAGAGCAGAAGTCAGACGCTTAATTGACTGAGACACTTAGGTGCCCCTGCATTCTTTTATTTCTACTCAAAGAACTATCTTTGACATTTCTTGTAAGGCAGGTCTAGTGATAATGCATTCCTTCAACATTTTTTTGAGATTTTCTCTCTCCATTTGTGAGGGACAGCTTCACTGTCAGAGGATTGTTACCCATGATTTATTTTTTCTTTCTTTCAGTATTTTGAATATGTCCTTACATTCTCTGCTGGCATGAAATGTGTCTTTTGAGAAATTTGCCACTAGTTTTATGGGGGTTCTCTGTATATAGTTTCTCTCTGTTGAAGTTTTTAAGGTTCTTGGACTTTATTTTTTAACAATTTAATTATAATGTGTCTTAGTGCAGCCTCAGATTCACCCTACTTGGGGTCTTTGGGGCCTCATGGATCGGGATGTACATTTCTCTCTCCTGGTTCAGGAAGTTGTCAGCTGTCACTGCTTTATATCTACTTTCTGTCCCTGTCTTTCTGGAATTATCACCATATGAAAGTTTGTTTTTATTGTGTCCTATAAGTCTAGTTGGCTTGCTTCACTCTTACATTCTTCTCTTTTTGTTCCTCTAACTGGATGATTTCTAATATCCTCTTCTCCAGGTTGCTGATTCTCTTTTTTGCAGAGTCTAGTCTACTTTTGAAACTACTGAATTCTTCAATCATCACATTTTTCAACTTTAGAATGTTGTGGGGTTTTTCGTGGTTGTTTATTTTTGTTTTGTTTTTGTTTTGGATGGTTTCTATTTCTTTGACTAACTTGTTAATGCGTCATTTTCTTAATTTAGTATAGTTGTCTGTGTTCTCTTAGTTTATAAAGAGGATTATTCTGAATTCTTTGACAGTTGTAGATCTCCACTTCAAGATCATTATTAATTTCATTTATTGCCATATATATATGTGTGTGAAATCTTTGATTCCTTACATTGTATCTATGCATTTGAGTAATTGGGTTGCTTTTCCAGACTTGGCTTTGGAAGAGGTAGATCTTCACCAGTCTTCTCACTTTGGGTTTCTGGTTGTGTTTGCTGATATAGGGTGTATAGGGCCTACAATTGTCTACTTTGAGGTGATACAACAGAGTTCTGAGTTCAGGCATGGCAGTGGTGCTGGCTTGGCTCCTTAGCCAAAAATGAGGCTTCATAATTGACTGGATTCTCTGGCCAGCCTTAGTAATAGTTAGGACTTGGTATCCCATTCAGTAATCTATGGAGCTATGAATTAGTTTCTCTGACCTGGCATGGCTTCAGGACAGGAGCCAGGGCTTATACAGCTTATTGTTTAGGGACCTGAATTAGGCAAGACTGTACACTGAATTTCCTGGTCAGGTGAGTCCATCAGTGTTGCTCTGCCGACGGGGAAAGCCATGGGCTATTCTCTCTGTTCAAGTGCCACTGTATGCATGGCTGTTGGATGGGCATGCTGCTTTCCATGTGCTCTGGTTAGGTTCCCTGTTCAAGCAGGCTGGAGTCTATATTCAGCAATGATTGGGGAGACCAATTAGTCTATCTGCTTGGGGAAAATTGGGAGAAGTGACTCGAAAGCTCATAAAGTTTGGTTTGTTGTCTTAACTCAGGCTGACCTGCACCCTAAATTCCATGGCTGAGTAGGTTCACTGGTTTGCCTGCCCTTCTCTTATTTCCAATGCCGCTGGTTTAATATAGCTTCCAGGTATTCTAAGCAGCCCTTCTGATCAGATTGTAGCAGGTGACACTCCACAGTAGGTGGGCCATGACTCAACTACTTACATGGGTGTGGACAAACTAGGCTTTAGGGACAGTAAAATTCCTCATTTGATGATTGATACCAGGCAGATTTGGACCCCTATGAGTTCTCTGGGAAGAGTGCATCATGACTTGGTTCTTCAATGAGGAAAGCCACTGGTTGTGATTACTACTTGGGCATTACATGTATAAATTTGATCTAGGAAGACTGGTGTGCTAGTTATTGCAGGTCTTTCCCCCTTGTCCTTTACAGTCAGATTTCCAGTGGTTGAACCCTACACTTTCCCCTGAGGTTCTTTTGGGGTGAGGTCAGAGTGAGGGCTTTCATAAAGCCACCCACACTGCTAATTGGGAGCTTCCCCTCCTGGGTATTTTCCCACTGGGTAAATGAAGCTCAGTCCCCTCCACATGGTTCTGTATGGGCTTGGGGGAGAGGAAATGTGGCCATTGTATAGATACTTATCATAAACATCTAGGCAATTTGTCTTGGACTCTGGTACAGGATGTGCATCAGCTTCATCCCCATGTTCTAGGATTTTTCTAGGTGTTGTTTTGACTAAATGTTCTTGTGAAGAGGACCAAAGTCAATACTGACCTATATCTCCATCTTGGTGATGTCACTCTCTTTGAATTAGTTCTTACTGATAATGACACTCTCTGTCCCACTGCATCTTCAGTGTGCACATGTAGGGGGAGGATTAGAGGAGCTTGAAATGGCCAGTTCATCATACTTTAAAATCTGAAAAATTTTCCAGGAAAATATTTACAGTTTTGCTAATTTGTAGCATTCCTTATAAGAGGAAACAGGAGATGACTAAAATTACCCAAAATAAAAGAATAGCCAAGTGATGGTATATCAATAGGATAAAATATTGTACAACTGTTAAAAGCATGAAATTGAGCTATGTAAAAGATTAATAATAAGTAAAAATGGAAAGTTATGGAAAAATATGAGCAATCTGAAACCATCTACTAAACTCATAAGTAATACTGTATACATAAATACATGCATCTATATGTACAGAAATGAACCTGGAAGGATGATGATCAAAATTATGAATACCACTGAGGAGATGCTAGAATTGAGTGGATAATGACATAAAGGTGAATTAGATTGTTATGATACATAAAAATAACTCAAAGAAAATAATAACCCACATGTCAACTCCAAGAATTAGCCAACATAAAATCTCATCTATTTGTTTACTTTTTTAGTTAAAAATTTCATGCTCATTATAAAGATTTCAAATAATGATGAAAAATATCAAAGTGAAATTACAAATTAAAACTAATCCCTATGTTAGGTAAGCATGATTTCAGGCAAATCTGTAAATGTCTAAGTGTATAGATAGATACATAATCAAAAAGATCTGAGATAACATTTTATACAAAAAAAATGTAATTAAATGCATTAAATACAAGTTCACAGAAACCATAAAAAGAAGACAGTGGAGCAATTACTTAATTTCATATGCATGTTTCCTCATCACAAGATGTACCATTTTGTTATATATTCATTCAAGATTAAGAAAAAGTTATTAAAAGGATAGAACCATTATGTGTTGCTTTAGCCTCATGTTTTAAGATAACTTTCATTGATTTCCTGCTTTGCACAATAAAAATGTCAGGCTTTTCTCATTAGCTCTTATAATCATTTCCTTCTACCTCCTGATTTTTGCTAATTATGCTAATATTTTTACAGTAACATTTTTAAATATTTTGTTCTGTAACTTGCAGTTTAGTCTTGAATCTAAATTTGAATGGATTCGCTTCTCACCTTTCATTTCTTTTTTAAAATCTATTTCTCTATTCCGGAGTTCATTTTTTTTTGTTTTTTTGTTTTGTTTTGTTTTGTTTTTGGATTGACAAATGACAATTTTGTAGTATTTTGTTTTTGTTTTTTCTGAAATGGGTTTGTAGGCATTTTATTCACTGAGACCATTCATATTTGAGCCTGTTGGGTATCCATGGTGCTGTTGTCAAAATTTTCAGGACATTGTAGATACTTTTTTTTTTTTAACTCTTGGCATTGAATTTTGATGTAGGGAAGTTAGAGAAACCTTATTTAACGTAGGTCTGTAGAAAACTTTCCTTTTCTGCATGCATAACAGAAACTTGGGTGGTTGTTAGTGCAGTTCAGCAGCTTAATTGAGTTAGGATTAAATTCTGTAACATCAAATTTTTATGGTATACTAAATCTCTTCAATATCCAGGCTTTAAAATGTTTTAACATTTCTTTTACAGTCTGCTTCTTCAACTTTTTTATGTCTGACACCAAATTTTCTTATTTGAGATATTTTTTTATTACTATCTAATTTTATATTTTCTATTTGTATACTTTATTTTTAATTCTATGCTGTTTTTTAAGAAGTAAATCTATATGCCTTTTTCTAACTCACTGATCAAATCTAGTGTGGGACTTAAGTTTGTACTGTTTCTGTTTATCTCCTTGTGTTGTCCTTTCCTCTGGCTTTTAAAGTCCTTTTTCATTAAATTGAAGGTCTTTGTTGGTCTGTCTATAGTGGTAGGTGTTGAGATCTAATGGGGGGATAAAAAAAAAAAAAAGTCTTCTCCTGGCACAAAACTTCTCCTAAACAGTATAAAAGAAAACAACAATACAACAAAACACATTTTTTTTAAATAGGAAATTTACTGTCAAATTGGTTTCCATACAACATCCAGTGCTCATCCCAACAGGTGCCCTCCTCAATGCCCATCACCCACTTTCCCACAATTTTATTATTAATAAGCATTAAACCAGAATGTGATGAGCTTCACAGGCAATATCCTAAGAGGTTGCAAAGACAGAACAAGTCTTACCTTTGCAGTTAGCCAAGCAGATACAATCTGTTACATACCTCATCACAAGACAAAAAATAGCTAATCCTCAAGAGACCTCATTTGTCACACATAGTTCACCTGTAATTGAGACAGCCATCTGTTTGCTAATTGGCTTTTTCCAAAGGAAAAATAAACTTGTCCTATATTTATGATAGGGGATAGTTTTGCAACTTAGGGTGAGGCATCTGCTGACTTTAGGCTCCTATCTTCCTACAGGAATTGAGAAAAAGGGGGTGCTATTTTCTGTGATGGTTACATTACAGAGAGGACAGTTACAGATACTTGAGAAAGTTATTCCTTCTTCTTAAACCTGGGTAAGGGGCTTATTTTGAAAAAGTCGGATTCACTGACTTAAAATATTTACATACATTGCAAAGACAGAAAGAAACACATGTTTTCTAAAGTAAATGCTCTGAGAAAGAGGGGAAGTCTCTTATTCTCAGGAGGCCATTAAATCTCTTTTTTAATGTGCATTTGCCTTTACATAAACACTTGTGAGAAATTGTTTCTTGAATTATATTTTCTTCTAAGTCTGAACCTTTGCTTTCTCATAGTTTTCTTTAGCATTTATCCACTTTTGTTTGTTTTGGTTTTTATTTTGTCTTTGATTGGGTGGGGCAATTCTTGCCTATTTTATAGGCCTGGAATCTTGACTCTTTTGTAGTGAATCAGCCTGTTTTTGGTCTATGTTTCCACACCATTCACAGTAGCTATTTCTACAAAAACTCATTCAATAGAGGAAAACTATGATAATATTTCTTGTGCCTCTCTGAAATGAATGCACTACTCAGAATATTTACATTTTTGTTCCCATCAGCATAGCTGCTGTAATGTTTGTGGGAAGCTGGTGTAGTTGGGGTTGAGATGGGGCTAGGTAGAGGTTAGAAGGAGCTAAAACTTAAATAACCATTTGTCCTATACTTTGTCCATTTTATCTCACTTCCCAGGATGTTTAATGTTTACCCAAGGTCTTCTTCCCAGTGGGAACACATTTTCTAATTGTTAACACAGAGGAAAAGCCTCCTCGTTTTCACAGAATCCCTATATAAGCTACTGTGGCCCTCTTTTAATTGTACCCGGTGCGATAGGTGGAAATATATCTATATATATCTGTATATATATAGATATGTAGAGATAGATATTGTCATATTTCATTTTGGGGGCTGGTTTTGCAATTTTCTCCTCTTTTGAAGGGGCATTGTCTGGCCTCTGTATGTGCCCCCAAAAGCTAGGTCTCTAAAAATCTTGACTTCGATATTACTCATGGTCTGTTAGAAGTTGTGGAGATATGAGTAAGAAGATAGGTGTGACTTCTCTTATGTGTACAATAGGATTACAATAATAGGTAACTTTTATCAGTTTGGGCCATGGTCCCCACTCAAAGCTAATCACTTGACATCCATTTGAGCATTTAGCACTAATGAAAGCTTCATAAGGTGAATTTTATTAACTTTATTGTAACCGAAAGTGTACTACTAGCATTTCCCCATGTACTATTTAATTGAATTCTAAAATAGGCTTATATAAAAAGGCATTATTGTCCTAACTTTAAAATGAAAACCCAGATGGGGTGCCTGGGCGGCCCGACTTCAGCTCAGGTCATGATCTCATGGTTCATGAATTTGGGCCCGCATCAGGCTCTGTGCTGATGGCTCAGAGCCTGGAGCCTGCTTTGATTCTGTGTCTCCCTCTCTCTCTGCCCCTCCCCCACTCACGCTCTGTCTCTCTCTGCCTCTTAAAACTAAAGGAAAATTTAAAAAAATTTAAATGAAAAGCCAGAAACTCAGGACATGTAAGTAACTTATATGAAATCCTAGAACTAGTAAATTGAGTATCTTCCTTCAATTCTGAAGCATAGAAAATTATGTAGAAGAAAGTGATGACACCTACAGTGTATGGGGTTTGTATTAATCTTTTTTTGTTTTTACTTTTTATACCAAGTTAATGGATGGCACAGGGATTTAATTCAGATGCCACTGACATACAGAGTTATGGTTGGGCATGTTAAACTGCAGGCAGTGAACGAGGAAAGGTATGGAGGAATGAGGCAAATGAGGACATATGCACTATCCATTATTGGCTCCTTACCTTGTATTTGACAATTATGGGTTTGGATGGTTTTTAAAGTCAGTAGTTTTAAAGTTGAGCATCTTAGGGGTACCTGGGTGGCTCAGATGGTTAAGTATCTGACTCTTGATTTCAGCTAAGGTCATGATCTCAGGGTCATGAAATTGAACCCTACATGGGGCTTAGTAGTGAACAAGGATCCTGCTTGAGATTCTCCTTCCCTTTCTCTCTGCCCCTGTCCCACTTACACATATGCACAGATGTTCTTTCTCTCTCCCAAGGGGGAAAAAATCCTGCAAAAAGTTGGTTTTGGAAAAAGATACCAACACCCCTACATGTAGGGTAGAGGGGTAGAACGACTGCATTAGAGACTTTGAGTCTTTTTTTGTAAGTTCCCAGACTTCATCTGGCTTCATACCAATTTTAGATTCTATGGCCCATTACTTGTACCAATGTATTACCTGTGAACTGACCTCTATTGAGGTCAATAATAAATTTTATATAATAAAAAATTTTACTCATTTAACAAAATGAAAAAAAAAATCACCCTCCCCGTCTCTCCCAAATCTACCCATTTTCCCATGTATTGCATCCCACTTCAAACTAATCAGAAACTTTGCTTCCTTGGTTATACCTCAGTCTTGCAGGTATCATTAAATTCTCTTTTAAAAAATTAATAATGAAACCTCCCTGGGTATCATATTTCAATCAGCCCCTTCCTTGTTTTTCAGTCCCCTTCCTAGTGAAAATACTTGAATGGTCCCCATTAATACTTGTGGTCCCCATTAATCATTTCGTATTAGTATTTATCATCTCATTATTCCAACCTGTGGTCACAAATAATAGTTCTATTGTGGAATTCCAGTTGGCATAATCATTATCTTAAACTCTGGATAGAATTTAACATACCTGAATATGTTCTCTTTCTTGAAATCCCTAGGATCTTTCCCAACTTTATTTCCCACTCATTCTTTTTTAAAGGAATTTATTATTGGTGTGCTCATGTTTGTTGTTTATTATTATTATTATTATTATTATTATTATTATTAATTCTAACTCATTATTTTTTTTCTTTACTCTTTACACTCATTGGAATCACCTGTTCCACCTTGGCTTCTGTGGCTATTTGTATTCTGATGGTTCCATATTCTGTTTCAATCTAAACTTACATCAGGTTGCCTGAATATCTCAGTTAAGCATCCAACTCTTGTTTTCAGCTCAGGTCATGATCTCATGGTTTTGTGGGTTTCCAGCCCCATGTTGGCCTCTGAGCACTGACTGTGTGGAGCTGGCTGGTAATTCTCTATCTCCCTTTCCCTCTGCCCCTCCTCCGCTCACACTCTCTTTGTCTCTTTCAAAATTAAAAAAAATAAATAAATAAACATAGAAATACTCAAATATCTCCATTTTGATCTGTGATACCACAGATGAAATTACTATTCTTCCCCCACAGTGAATGTCAATGTCATCAACAGAGGTGTGTAAGTTAGAAAATGAGAGGTCATCCTTGACTTCTCCTTCCCATTCATTTTGTACATCCAAGAAAACCCAAGGTCCCAACTTTGTGAGTATCTTCCTTTCTTCTCCTTTCCCACTCAAGTGACATCTGGGCACCAACTGAGTCTCGTCCTCAGAAATTAATCATTATTCCCTAGCTTCTAGAAGACTTGCTTGATGCCACCTCCCATGTGATCTCTCTAGCAATTGCACTCAGTTAAGGGGTGCAATCTCATCCGATGTTAAATTAATCCCCAGGCACACCCCATATTTTATGTCTGGTCAATATGTGATACAAAGGCACAACATTCTTGCTTCAACCTTGAAATTTCTCTGATAAGCCATTTTCAACTTCAGAATTCCCTTTGAGACTAGTTGAGACACCTATTTTAGCAGGATTGTAGTTCATTTCCTCCCTTTTCTCAAGGCTGCTTCCCTCAACCAAGTTCTCCAATAAGACACTTGGAATATTATTCTCTTTATCATAATTGGTTTTGTCATGAAACTAATCAGTCACTTTACATGTTTACCCCACTCTGCTCTCTTGCTTATTTCTCTTATTCTACTCTTGGTCTTCTAGTACATTTTCCACATGGTAGCTAAAGCAATCATACTAATATCCAACATGATCTTTTAAAATCCCTGCTAAAGACAATGCAGTAGATTCTAATTGCAGGAGAAATTTTAATGTCTTTATATTATTTTTTAAAAAGTGAAATGAAGGATTATACCTGTCTTATAAATTATTGTGTTTCAAATGCCTAACATATAGTAGGTCCTTAATATTTTTAATATAAATAATTGATCACCTACCCTGTGCTTAAATATCTTGATCCACAATTAATGAAAAGAAATAGACTAGAAAATTTCATCCTTATTTCCACTCTGCCTTCAATTAACTGTATGATCTTAAGCTACTCTGGATGAATTCGTACCCGATAGAATTAGATTGCTCAACTAGATGATTTTCAAGGAACCTACAAATATGATATGTGATACTCTGTGTACCAAATTAGGGCTCACCATTGAGCAAATAAAGAACATAGTGAAAAAAGCTTAAGTTTATCAATAAATAAAATTCACGAAAATCTGAGATAATTAGTGCCCTTAAAGTATAAGCTTTTAGTATTAACATTTTTTTTAATAACTTATTGCCACATTAGGTAACATCCAATGTATACAGGATAGCCTTGGCTTTTGGAGTAGATTCCCTTGATTCATCACTAACATACAACACCCAATACTCATCCCAATAAATGCCTTCTTCAATGCCCATCTCTCATTTTCTCCACCCCCCAATTCCTGATGCCCTTAAACTCTCAATTCTCTGTATTTAAGAGTCTCTCATGGTTTGCCTCCATCTCTGTTTTTAACTGCTATTTCCTTCCCTTCCCCTATGGTCTTCTGTTAAGTTTCTCAAATTCCACATATGAGTGAAAACATACGATATCTGTCTTTTTCTGACTGACTTACTTCACTTAGCATAACACCTTCCAGTTCCATCCATGTTGTTGCAAATGGCAAGATTTCATTCTTTTTCATTGCTGAGTAGTATTGCATTGTGTGTGTGTGTGTGTGTGTGTGTGTATGTGTGTGTGTTTACACACACACACCACATCATCTTTATCCATTCATCATATGATGGATATTTGGGCTTTTTCCATAATTTGACTATTTTTGATAGTGTTTCTGTAAACATTGGGGTCCATGTGCCCCTATGAATCAGCACTCCTATATCCTTCGGATAAATTCCTAGTTAGTGCTATTTCTGGGTCATAGGATATCCTATTTTTAATTTTTTGAGGAACCTCCATACTATTTTCCAGAGAGGCTGCGCCAGTTTGCATTCCAACCAAGAGTGCAAGAGGGTTCCTGTTTCTCCACATCCTCACCTACATCTGTTGTTGCCTGAATTGTTAATTTGACCCACTCTGACTGGTGTGAGGTGGTATCTCAGTGTATTTTTTACTTGTATTTCCATGATGCATGATTTTGAACATTTTTTCATGTGTCTGTTAATGATCTGAATGTTTTCTTCGGAAAGTGTCTATTCATGTCTTCTGCCCATTTCTTCAGGTTATTTGTTTTTGGGGTGTTGCGTTTGGTAAGTTCTTTCTTTATAGATTTTGGAGACTAATCCTTTATCTAATATGTCATTGACAAACATCTTCTCCCATTCCATTGGTTGCCTATTAGTTTGTTGATTGTTTTATTTGCTTTGCAGAAGCTTTTTATCTTGATGAGGTCTCAATAGTTCACTTTTGCTTTTATTTCCCTTGCGTTTGGAGACATGTCAAGTAAGAAGTTGCTGCGGCTGCTGCTTGCTTTCTCCTCTGGGATTTTGATGGTTTCCTGTATCACATTTAGGTCTTTAATCCATTTTGAATTTATTTTTGTGTATGATGTAAGAATTCTTCTCCATGTTCCTGTCCAGTTCTCCCAGACCATTTGGCACAGAGACTGTCTTTTTTCCATTGGATACTCTTTCCTGCTTTGTTGAATATTAGTTGGCCATACATTTGTGGGTCCATTTCTGGGTTCTCTAATTTTATTCCATTGGTCTATGTGTCTGTTTTTGTGCCAATACCATACTGTCTTGATGATTAGAGCCTTATAGGATGTGCTAAAGTCTGAGATTCTGATGCCTCCAGCTTTGGTTTTCTTTTTCAGCATTACTTTGGCTATTTGGGGTTTTTTGTGGTTCCATACAGCTTTTAGTATTGTTTGTTCTAGTTCTGAGAGGAATGCTTTACTATTTTTAACTGGGATTGAATTGAATGTGTAGATTGCTTTGGGTAGTATCAACATTTTAACAATATTTGTTCTTCCAATCCATGAGCATGGAATGTTTTTTTTTTCATTTCTTTGTGTCTTCTGCAATTTCTTTCATAAGTTTTTTAAATGTTTTTCAAAAATGAGAAAATGCTCCCCTACTTCTTTCCCCATCACTCCTTATGTATTGAATTGGACGTCTAGAATACATGTGCCAGTTATGTGATTCTAGAAAAATGGTTAATTGTTTCCTGATAAAGTAAAGGTTAGTTTGTAAGCCTCAAGATAAATTTGGTTTTCTGTAGTGTCACAGTGGTCAAGCCACATATTATTATGTTGAAACAATCTTTCTCACAAATTCAATCAAAATGTAAATTCTCACACATTTTGAGGAAATGTGTCAATTTTGTGCTTCAAAAAAGGCACATAATTTCACAAAACAACAAACTCGGAAAAGTTCGAGCACCATCTGTTATGCAATAAACGTTGCATGACTTAAATATTTTGCCATTTGAAATAAAAATTAAAAATCTCTTCTTAGTATCCTGAACTTCAGTATCCTAGAGAGTAGCCTACTACAGTCAAAACAATTCTTCTTTTATAATTTAGTAATCTTTGACACATTAAAAAATATCAGGTAATACTTCATTTTTAAGCTTAGTAATACATTTCTTTTGACACGAAAAATAGCAGTGGAATTCCTGAGAGTGACATATTACTTCTGGGTACCTTGACTCAAAGGAGCCAAATGCATTAAAGCTACTATGATGAATAGTTTAAGAATTATTAATGATCAAAATAAATGCTCATTGCCATGCTGTGACACATGTTAGTCTCCGTACACAGTAGTAACTAAATGTTGATTGCTGCTGTGAGAAATAAATGAAATCATAGCAGCTGGAGGTGTTACTCCTAATCATAAATGTGATCTTTCTTGTTTGCTTTTTATACAGGAGTTGAATGCCAAAGGGGGAAATGATGGTAGAGAAAAAGTGACATTCACCATTTCTCCATTTCACTTTGAGTCTTTACCTCTGTACAAAATGTGAACAAGATATGCAGAATATTTAAGAGGATTTCATGAATGTTAATCCCTTGGTTTTTATAACTATCTTTAGTTGCATAAGATATTAAGCATTTTGAGAAGCTGGTTGAAGTGTTATATAATTTGTCTTTGTTTAAAAAATAATAATAGTCTGAAAAATTCAGCTTTGTCATCACCAAACAAGACAAAGAAGGATGGGTTTGAGTTGACAGGTAAAAATTTAATAACCGACCTGGTTACTCTAAAGAGGCATTTCTCAGAGTGCCTGGCTGGCTCAGTCAGTAGAGCATGTGGCTCTTGATTTCAGGGGTCATAAATTTGAACCCCATATTGGATGTAGAACTACTTAAAAAAAAAAGCAACTGCTCTGTCCCTGTATTCCACCCTATTCATTTAGGCCACTCTGCTCCATTAGAGAGGACAGAGTCATGACTTCAAAATAAAACTGAGGTTGCTGGCCCTTTGCAAAGCCTTCTACTGTAGCTTTAGCAAATATAGCTGCTTTTGGAAAGGTATCATCTCTGTAAATAGCAACCTTTCATCTCTCTGAGACCTGAGCTTTGTCAAGACTAATCAGAGAATGGAAAGAGAGGAGGTTTACTGCTTAAAAGGCATATTAATCCTTAGCCTCAGCAGAAATGTTTCTCTTATTTAAGTGATGAATCACTAGAAAGTATGTATTGAAGTGCCTGGTTGGCTCAGTCGGTTAAGCACTCGACTCTTGGTTTTGGCTTAGGTTACGATCTCACGATTTTGTGACCTCAAGCCCCACATGTAGCTCTGCACTGACATTGCAGAGCCTGCTTGGAATTCTCAGTCTCATTCTCTCTCTGTCCCTCCCCCACTCATGCTCTCTCAAGATAAATAAACTTACAAAAATAGAAAAGAAATACATATAAAAGTGAGCCATTGGTCTTTTGCCCAGCCCCTCCTGGTAAATGGTCTAGACCATTTAATTCTAGACTGAGTCTTATTCTAGACTTAGAATTCTATCAATGTCTCAGAGGCTCTAACCTGGAATTAAAGAAAGGAGATGATTGTGTGTGTGTGTGTGATATAAAGGGAAAGGTGATTCTTATGGCATAAGGCTCACAGAAGTTCTATGTTTATTTAAATTTTGAAGAAATGTAAGTTCATGAGCCATCCTCCTGTGGACAGGTATTCATCTGGAAGTTTTGAACATTTGAAGTTGAATATCCAGGAGTCTTTAGAACACATAAGAAGGCTTTGGCTATCAAAAATCTATTCTTTTTTTTTCTTTTCTTCTTTTAATATTTGTTTATTTTTGAGAGAGAGCAAGTGGGGAAGGAAAGGGGGAGACACAGAATCTGAAGTAGGCTCCAGGCTCTGACTGCCAGCACAGGGCCCAACATGGGGCTCAAACCCATAAGTAGTGAGATCATGACCTGAGTCAAAGTCAGATGCTTAACCAACTAAGCTACCCCGGAGCCCCTCAAACTTTTTTTTTTTTTAAGTGTTGATTTAATCTTAAGACAAAGAGAGACAGAGTGTGAGCTGGGAGGGGCAGAGAGAGAGGGAGACACAGAGTTTGAAGCGGGCTCCAGGCTCTGAGATGCTAACACCGATGCAGGGCTCAAACTCATGAATCATGAGACCATGACCTGAGCCCAAGTCAAATGCTTAACTGAGTGAGCCACCAAGGTGCTCCTCAAACCTCTATTTTTTATGCAAGATAAAAGAGCAGGTGGTAGATTGATTAAAAAAAAAAATCTCCAAATGGTAAGAAAGATAGAATGAATAAAAGAAGAAAGGAAAATCATACTTCTGAAAATATATATAGGGAATTGAAATCTGAAATCATACTGTTTCCATAACTGACCAGTTGTCTACTACCATGGACCAAATATGATGTCGCTATTACTTTTGAATTGTTTCAGAGCTATCAAAATGTATCTACTCAGTCTCCTCCAATTTATGAAAATATAAATCTTGGACATTATGACAGATTGACAGACATTCTGGATCATGCTGGCTTTAGCTCCCTCTGACCTTACTGAGACAGCTTTGGCATCTCAGCTTATCTGGCCCACAGGTCTTAACAAGTCAGTTTCTTGACCCTTGGATAAGAGAAGGTCTCTTGAATATAAATAATTGGGAAATATTTTCAATAATCTCCAAAGGGATTGCTTTCCAGTCTTTGCTTGGACTGAGTTGTAGAATATCTCCTCTCTAACTTAACCAATTTAACTGGTGTCTCAGTAATGACAATCTTTGAGAGACCCCTTCATTTCATACTTGTAGCACTTAACCCTAACTCCAACTTCTGTGATCTCATTTTGTTCTTATGATTCAGAACACTTTCCTTCTCCTAGATCTCCATCAACCCATGATGGTTAGATCTAACGCTGAAAAGTTAAACCAACTACCATTGCTGTGAATTACATTCCTATCACCCCATAAAGGAACATTTTGAATGCACCAAATTGGTTTATTAAATATTTACTGATCTCTTCTCTTGGCTCTTGCTCAGCTCATATTTTCCTACCTTATCTCTGCTTACCCATTTGGGAATCTGCCTCCCACTTTGTCTTCTCTTAAATGACAGACATTTTTCCACCTCCTTCCTTTGCCCCATTCAACTCTCAATACTCTTGAACCCTCAAAATTTCCTCAAGCCCAAGAGGCTTGTGTAGATACCCACAGCTTCCCTGAAACTCTTTCCATAGAAAGTGTTCTCTAAGTGACCAAATCTTCTAACATTCCGGTGTATGTTTCCTACTTTCCCCTAGACCCACTGATCTTTAATGATAAAGTCTGTATTACATATCAGTGTTACTAAACTATCTGTAGTTATAGTATGAAAACAAGCATTGTTTATTTTCTTAAAATACAACTCCAACAAGATTGAATATGTCTGTTCAAATAGGTATATCTCCATTGACATAAAGTCAGCATTTATATTTTTAAAAATAATTTATTGTCAAATTGGCTTCCATACAACACCCAGTGCTCATCGCAACAAGTGCCCTCCTCAATGCCCATCACCCACTTTCCCCTCTCCCCCACCCCCTATCAACCCTCAGTTTGTTCTCTTTATCTAAGGGTCTCTTATGGTTTGCTTCCCTCCCTCTGTTTGTAACTACTTTTTTTTCCCCTTCCCTTCCCCCATGGTCTTCTATTAAGTTTCTCAAGATCCACATATGAGGGAAAACATTATATCTGTCTTTCTCTAATTGAGAAAGTCACCATTTAAAAGTCTAGTTATCAACAAGTAGCAGTTGATACTTATTCACCACTTATTCACCACTTTGACTGTCATTAGAATTGGGGACATTTTAATGAGTAAATACCAATTCCCAGACCACACCATGTATGCTCTGGCTAAATTTTATGCTAAATGCTTAAAATATGTTCAGATGATTCTATTTACACAATCATTACTTGTAACCAAGATAAAGAAACAAAGTGAGCTATCTAACTGCTGTGTGAGAGGCAAGCATTGCAAGCAGCTACTTTCTACAGAAGCCTTACCACCGGCCAGTTGCACATGTCCTTTTCTTGCTTTGAAACTGGAGCTCAGGAAGACTATATAACTTTAGCAAAATTATGGACTTGCCAGTAAAAGAATGAGAATTTGAACATAATCACTCTGGATTTTTGACACTGAGTACTTTTGAAATTTATGATATTCTGTTTTGTTGAGAGCATTTCAAATATCAGAGGACATTTGATGATTCCTAATATGAAATGAGTCTGTTTTTTCCCATTTAATAAAATCTTCATTAGTTTGTTCATTTTTAATCAAATGTATGTCATATTTTCCCCATAAACTAGGAAATAGGTAGTGGAGATGTTCTTAGAAGCTCAACATCCTACAAACATTTTACTAATATGTGACTTATAATTCTGATTACAATAGCTGGTATTAGGCTTGCCTTCACATCCTAAACTACTCTAGAACTTGGGCCAAGATCATAAATCAAGGGTTTTAAGGCATCAGGAAATAGAGTGGGATGGTGATCCAAACAAAACAAAACAAAAAAAGAAAAAAACAACCTTGGTGAGTTCCATATTCAAACCAGGTTTTTGCCCAGAGAAATTGCCGAGATATGTAAGAAGTTAGAGTCCTGCCAAAGCTAAAGCTTCACAGCATGGGAAAAAAACAAGAGAATTCAGAGCTGTTAAGATAAATATAGTTAGCAAGGCTAGTATAAAACAGTTTTCATGGGGTTACTTCTAGGTGGCATATGGGCAGGATGAGATTGCACAAGGTCTAGCAAAAAGTAAGGAGGAGTGGAGAGCTGAACAAAGATTGCAGACATTGCAGAGACTGTGTGGGAATATGTTGGAATTTTAAACTAACTAAAGTAAAAATAATGAGAAGAATAACATTAGAATTCAGTTGAGATCCTTGAATGGCATCATCCTAGGAATAAGTCCCATAACCAGTTAGTAGAGGCTGTGTCTTAGTAGAAAGGAGAAAATGAATATAGTCTTTCCTAACAAAGCCTTGACAAAATCAAAATGATCTGCTAGTTTAACTTTGCCTTAAAAAAATTCACGCGCACATAAATATACACACACAGATTTTAGATATTTATTCAGTATGTGTGTATATATACTATATAAGAAAATGTTTAAGGTATCCTACACTATCTTATTTCACAAAAAAAGACAGAAATGGGAAAATATAATCCATAATAAGGAATAGCTACAGATAGATCTATGACCCAGACATTGGAATTAGCATACATATATTTAAAAATGTTAAATTTAGGGGTGCCTGGGCGGCTCAGTTGGTTCAGTGTCTGACTATTGATCTCAGTTCAGGTCATGATCTCATGGTTTGTGGTTTCAAGCACCGCATCAGGCTACTCGGTGTCAGTGAGAACCTGCTTGGGATTCTTCCTACCCCCACCCAGTCTCTGTCCCTTCCCCACTCACATACACTCTCTATCTCAGAATAAATGAATAAACTTAAAACAAATTTTAATAAAAATGTGAGATTTAGAGAAAGGTATAACTAGATGAATGTAAACTTAGAATTAAATGGGAATTTTAAAATTAAAAAGAAAGTAAATCCATTCAATGTACATAAAAGATTGTACCCAGCGAAAGTCAAGATGGGGTTGGAGTAGAAGGCAGTATTATGCTAAGCAAAGTAAGTCACAGAAAGATAAATGCCATAGGATTTCACTCATAAGTGGAACCTAAGAAACAAAACATATGAACATAGGGGGAAGAAAAAAAAAAAGAGAGAGAGAGAGGCAAACCATAAAAGACTGATGGTTACCAGAGGGGAGGTGGATGGAGGGCTAGGTGAAATAGATGAAGGGGATTAAGGAGGACACTTGTCATGAGCACTGGCTGTTGTATGGAAGTGATGAATCACTGAAGTTTACTCCTCAAACTAATACTACACTATATGTTAACTAAAGTGTAAATAAAAACTTGAAACATAAAAAAAATGATGACAGAAAACCTTCAAACCTTCATCTGTACATAGAATTGTAGTCCCAAAAGCAGAAGAGAGAGAATGAAACACACAGAAAAAAACCTATCAATGGTGGCTCAGTCACTTAAGCGTCTGATGGCTCAGGTCATGATCTCACAGCTTGTGGGTTCGAGCCCCGCATCAGGCTCTGTGCTGACGGCTCAGAGCCTGGAGCCTGCTTCAGATTCTGTGTCTGCCCCTCTGTCTCTGCCCCTCCCCTGCTGGCGCTCTGTCTCTGTCTCAAAAAAAATAAATAAACGTTAAAAAATTTTTTTTAAGATCTGTCAAGAGACCATGACTAAGAATATTCCATATTTGATGAAAGACATTAACCCAGATTCAAAAATCTTAAAAATAGTAAATAAAAGGAAAACCTAGCACATCACAAACTGCTGAAAGTGAAGTTTTAAAAAGACATGCACTTAAATTGGTTTATCAGGAGGGTGTAAAAAGCCAAAAGGTGTACCCATCCAACAATGTTTTCAAAATAAATAAAAATTTGCATAATTTAAGAGGAATCAAAAACAGTCGATTGTGGGGTAAGGGGAGAAGGGATGAATAGGCAGAGCACAGGATATTTAGGGCAGTAAAAATACTGGTATTTCGATGATGGATACATGTCACTAGACATTTGTCTAAACCTAAAATGTCCAACATCAAGATTGAACCTCATGTAAACTATGGATTTAAATGATTATGATGTGTCAAAGTTTCATCAGTTGTAACTTATGTGCCATTCTGGTGAGGTATGTTGACAACAGGAATATTAAGCTTTTGTGGGGGCAGGGAGCAATGGGAAATCTACCTCCCTTTTAAGTTTTCTACGACCTTGAGACTTCTGTAAAGTCTACAACAGCAACAGAAAGGACAAATGATAAAGAAATGCAGAATGGTGATTACCTCTGATGGCTGATTTCTAGAGTCAACTTAATAAAACTAATTAAAAGAGGAATAAGTAGGTCTGGAACTTTCAGTGTTCACGTCAAGGTAAAAAACAAAACTGATAAACAGGTCAATGGAACAAAGAGTCTAGAAATAAAAAACTTGGAGAGAATATAAGAGAAAATCAAAATGGTGATAGGTTTGGTATTAAGTTTTAAAAATTTATTGAAAGCCTGGTTGACCAAAAAAGCAAACAAAGAAACTTTCTTTAAGCAGGGTTGCCAGGGCAAAGATTTGCTGGTAGAGGAGTCTTATATGACCAGGCCCTGACTGGAAGCTACCTGAAAAGGTCATAACCTTGACAAACTCAGATCCTGCAGGTGCTAACCCCAGGAGCTCCAACAGTACTCCTTGAAGATTGTATGGAAAATTGTTCCTTTAATAAAGCTCTAAGCAGCAAATAAACAGGCAGAAATTCAACCAACAATGTTAAGACTCTTATCTGTCAGGTGTCTTTTATTATCATTTATGAGTAGATCCTTACCTTTATTAGGTTTTGCTTTATGACCTGTATATGTTTAGATGTGTCCCTGAATTCTTTATGGATATTGAGTTGGCCCTATTAATATCCCTCCCACAAAAGTAAAAATAAAAGACAAAATGCCTCACTGATTCTGTATCAGGCAGTATAGCTCTGTTTTGATGCTAGATAAATAAAGATAGGAAAAATACAACTCTTTTCTATTTGTATATGCAGTCTCAGATTTGCCTCTGAGAATAAGGGGATGAAATGCAAGTAAGTTGTGATTTGTTACTAACATCTGGGTCATGGATACTTTACTGGTAGCCTGTCTGAGGACATTGAAGGAGACCTTCTCAATATTTCTGTAGTGCCTGACTGTCACATGCACAGAGTAGTTCTTTTTGGAAGATTCCTCTTTGTAGGAGGATAAAGCATAAATATATCAATTAGATATTACAATTGATATTAGATTGATTATTAGATATTACAATAATTAGATATTATCAATTAGATATTACAAGAGAAACTTACCACACTTGTAGAATAATACTAAATAGAGCTCAAGATAATTCATGTTTGATATTTGTTGAACTGAATGAATCTTTGGGAGGCATTAAAATAAATAGAATGCTAGTTCTTGAGGTACCAACCTTCCACATTTACAAGAAACACAAATTCATAAGAGATGCTAAGTGAATTTGGAAGAAGCCTGGAAAAACATGGAGAAAATAAATGCATGCATGTTGTGGGAAGAGAGGAGATAAAAGTTGCTTTTTTCAGCCAAATATTTACCATTCTATAAATTACTATTTAGTAATTCTGCATTTGATAAGTGAGCATCTCAGACTGAGGTGACCAAGGGTGAATGTGGGGGGGGGGGGGGGTTTGGTGACAGACTCATAATTTCAGAACTCAAAACTAGTCTGCAATGGGCACCTCTTTTGAACTCACAACCACAATTTTTGACAAGTTGAAGAGTTTTGAAAATATTCTGCCAGCATTAATGATCACGACATCTCCCTGGGCAGCCAGGAAACTATTTGTTTTAATCTCTCCACTTAAAATTATGGCTTTTACCTTCAGTTTACTATACTGGCCCTCTCCATGGCTTCACACATTTTGTTAGCTCTTTTTATAAATGGTTTATTTTAAACAAATCAAACCACCAATCAAACAAGAAGACAAACTCCTATTTTAGTTTTTGCTGACTGCTAAGGGCCAAGGCCAGTAATTCAGTATGTTTTGCTCTACTACCCATTTAAAACATCCAAGTAACCTTGGCTGGTAAATCTTCTGTTTACTCTTCTGCAGGCTTTTAAAATTTCTTCATCAAAATTTTCTGCCTAACTTCTCCCCCCAAAGAATAGGATTCTGCAGTCCTATCTTGATTTAAGGAACCACAGAATTATTAATCCTTTACATGGTCTCCAAAAAGAGTCTAATACTTGTGCTTCTAATTCTCCTATTCAGATAGGCAAAGCCATTCTGAGAAGATGAGGACCCTGCCATCTACTGTTCTCCTTGTGTCCTTTCCAAGGGCATTCAAGGAGAGTTTGGACTCTGGAAGTAGAGAAAGAAGGCAAGAAGGCACTTTGGTGCAGATTTGTATTTCCTACTTTTGCTAGAGAAAAGCTTGGATATGTGTGAGTAGGACAGAGGAACCTAGCTTGGTGAGCCTAAAGCTTGTGTGATTTGGGTACCCCTATTTTAAGCATTATAAATACAAACTTAGGAGCATAAGTTTCAGCTTCATTAGTTCCTGGTAAGACTTTTTTGTCCACTAGTGCAGTTATGCAAAGCTATAAACCCTCAGGGCCTTGTGAATGAAACTGACAGAGCATTTAGACTTCAAGAGAGGAGATTGTGAGCATTTGGGGAAGAAATGGTGAAGGAAGGGATTCATGTAGGAGGTGAGACATGGTTCAGTTCACCCACCCTACCTGGACCTAGCCTGATGCTCTCCCTTCTTCACATCATTTCCTCTTGGGCCTATGGAGTCTTGAAATTGGTAGTTCAATTTGAGCCATGATGTTCTATGCTGTTGAAATTCATGTTCAAGTCAGACTATTTAGAAAAGATGTGAACATAAGTTATTTCTGGTTCTGCTTCCTTTCTACTTTAGTCCGTATGAGAAACTTCATCAACTTAATCTACCACAATGAAGACGCAGTCCTGCTTATTTTCCCAGCTTCTATGTATTCTTCTAAGGGCATCATTACAATAAATGTACTTTTTTCCTCCCAGTATTCCTGAGGCACCATAGGTGAAAAACAATCTCCTTTCACTCAAATGGAGTCATAGTGTTAGTTCATTCCAATGACACCTACAACCATTAGATTTTATTCACTAGTTCCATTTATTCATAACTTTGAAGACGGCTTCCAAATTATCCTGATAAATAATTTCTACATGATACCAGGGAACTCTTCGTTCTGGTAATTCAGAAGTAAACTTGACTTTAAGTATTAGAAAAATCTCTGTAAGGACAAAATATAATCTGAAGACCCCCTAATTTACTAAGTTGTTATATTTAAGCACTGATATAAGCACTATTTAATAGTGTGCTGGCTGCAGGGAAAGACCTGTAAACAAAGATGTGCATTACTGCTTAGAGAGTTTATATTTTGAAGCAATGAGTATATATCTCAAAATATACATCTATACCTATATGTGTACATCTGTTTATACACATATACACACTGAGAAGCCAGGAAAAGCTGAAGGAGAAAATGGGAAGAATGACCTGGAAAAAAAGTCATTAGTAGATTATTACTTGGGGATGTATTTAGAGATGTTTCTAAACAAGTATGATTACAAAATACAGAACCCATTGGAAAGCACTTGTAAGACTCTTAAAACCTGCTTTTGGATAAAGAAATTTAACAAACTAGCTTTCACTTGGAAATTTTTTAAGTATTTCAATTTTTAAAAAATTGATTTAAAAAAATTTGATTTGAATCAAAAATATTTAAAAAATGGTGCCTGGATGCCTCAGTCAGTTCAGCCTCCAATTCTTGATTTCTGGTCAGGTGATGATCTCACTGTTCATGAGATTGAGCCCCACATCAGGCTCTGTGTGAACAGTGCAAAGACTGTCTGGGGTTCTCTTTCTCCCTCTCTCTCTACTGCTCCCCCATTTATGGGTGTGCACGCTCGCTCTCTCTCAAAATAGCATTTAAAGAATATTTTAAAAAATTAAATAAAACTTTGACCAACTTCTCCCACTCTTCCCTTGCCCCACCTCTGACAGCAGTGAATCTGTACTCTATTTCTATGAACTGTTATGTATATACATTTATACATATAGATAGATAGAGCTAAAGATATATATCTTATTTTACTTACACATATTTTTATTTATATACCTAAATGTTGGGTTTTTTGTACACTTCACACATTAGAGTGGTCATATGGTATTTGTCTTTCTATGACTTCTTTCCTTTAGCATAATGCTCTCAAAGACCATCCAAGAATTAATTGTTTTTTATGGCTGAATATATTCATATATATATACATACATATATATATATATATATATATATATATATATATATATATATATATACACACACACACACACACACACACATATATATATGACACAATTTTTAATCACTGATGGACATTGAAGGTTGTTTCCATGTCTTGGCTATTGTAAAAAATGCTAAAATGAATATGGGACATTTATATATTTTTGAATTGATATTATTGCTTTCGTTGGATAAATACCCATAGTGAAATTGCTAGGTCATATGGTACTCCGCTTTTTAATTAAAATTTTTTTTTTCTTAATGTTTATTTTTGAGAGAAACAGAGTGCAAGTGAGGGAGGGGCAGGGAGAGAGGGAGACACAGAATCTGAAGCAGGCTCCAGGCTCTGAGCAGCCAGCATAGAGCCTGATTTGGGGCTCGAACCCACAAACTGTGAGATCATGACATGAGCCAAAGTCGGACGCTCAACCGACTGAGCCACCCAGGCGCCCTGTTGTTTTTTAATCTTTTAAGGTAACTCCATACTGTTTTCCAGAGTGGCTGCACCAATTCACATTCTCCCCAGTAGTGAGTTTCTCTTTGCCACATCTCACTAACAAGCGTTAGTGTTTTTGATTATAGCCATTCTAACAAATGCAGTTTCAATTGCATTTTCCTGATGATGAATGACATAGAACATTTCTTTGTGTACCTGGTTGTCATCTGTATGTCCTCTTTCCCCTATATGTATTTTTTGAAAAAAGTGTTTATTCAGATATTCTGCTTATATTTTAACCAGATTGTTTATGTCTTTACTTTTTTTCTACTGAGTTGTATACTTTGGATATTAGCTCCTTATCAGATACATAATTTGCAAACGTTTTCTCCCATTCAGTAGGTTGACTTTTCATTTTGTTGATACTTTCTTTGGCTGTGAAAAATATTTTTAGTTGGATGTAAGTCCCACTGTTTTTGTTTTGTTTTATTCTTGTTTATTTGTAGTCAGATTCAAAAAATCACCAAGACCAATGTTAAGAAAGTTGCTCCCTATTTTTGTGTAGGGATTTTTTATGGTTTCAGGTCTTATGTTCAAGTCTTTAATCAATTTTGAGTTAATTTGTGTGTATGGTGTAAGACAGTAGTCTAGCTTCAGTCTTTAGTGTGAGACTGCCCAGCCTTCCCAATACTACTTATTGAAGAAATGGCTCTTTCCCCATATTATACTCTTGGCTCCTTTGTCATGACTTAATAGACCATATGTATGTAGGTTTATTTCAGGGCTTTCTATCCTGTCCCATTGATCTATGTATATGTTTTTATGCCAATGCCACACTATCTTCATTACTATAGCTTTGTAATACAGTTTGAAATCAGGGAGTGTGTTTTCCCCAACTTTGTTCTTTTTCAAGATTGCTTTGGATGCTCAGGGTTTATCTGGTTTCATACAAACTTTAGGATCATTTGTTCTATATTTGTGGAAAATGACATTGGAATTCTGATAGGGATTGCATTGAGTCTACTTTCTCCTTTGGGTAGTATGGATATCTTAATAAATCTTCCAGTCCATCAACACAGAATATCTTAAATTGATATGTGTATTCTGCACGTATATTTGAAGTTTACCTTGGAGCAAGTAGGTGGTAATAGTTCTAATCATTCTTAAAAAGTATCTATAGACCACTGAATTTGAGCCATTTCCATTTGGTCATTTCTAGTGCCTAGTCAAATGTCATAATTAGTCTATTTCCAACAATATTCACAGTCATTTACCCAACAAAAATGTATAGCATAGCCACTATGCACCCGAGCATTACAATAACATAGCTACTATGTATCAAATACTGGTCTAGCTACCGGAGATGCACAATAGAAAATTTCTACTCTCAGAGTTTACAACTTGGTTGGAATGACACACTTGCCTGTGTGAATGTGTCTAAATCTAACTGCTATAAAGAGAATAAGGGCTATGAAGGCTCTATGACATTAAGCAAGTCATACTTATAATGTCTTATAATCCATCTCTCAAAGTACCTCCAAAAATGCATTTAATGCTTTTAAATGTATAACATTGGTTTAGAATTCCTGCTGTTGACCCCCTTGATCTACAGGATGAGGAAAAATCTGGTTCTCTTTTGGCTTTGGAGACTGTGCTGTGTGTATCTGTGCTGTGTGTGGTCTACCTGTCTGCCTTCTTGTTACTAGTTTCAGAAACCTGTCTGAGCATCCAGATTTCAATAACTGATAGTCATAGAGGGAGGCAGAAGTGGGGAGAGAATATATAGGTGTCTTCAGGAAAGCAACAGCTGTCTTACAATGTGGAGCAAAGTCAAACTGCTTGCCTGGTTCACTTGCCTCAAATGCTCTCCAACCAGGCTTTTATTCAAGCCCTTGTTACATAAATAAAAGGGATAACAGTGAATATTTTTAATGGATTAAATATAAATTTGAAGCCACCTGCCTGAGAATTGATCAACTTTATAGAGAACGCTAAAATGAATGTCTCCAGGCATATTGCAGCTCAGGGAGAGCCCAGTAAAAGGGAAGAAGTTTCGTACTGATTTGTACTACTGCAGCCTTTTCACATTAGTTCTTAATCATCGTCATTGGCACTTTTGCCTCCTATATTCCTCCTTTAGTTGTTCGTTTTTTCCTTTGGTGTATTCTGTCACCACTTACTCCTACACTTGCCTCCCAGTGGCAAACAACCTCACCTCTTAATTTTTTTTTGTTACACCTTAAAATTAAGTGGTTTTCTTAGTGCAATTAAGATAAATGCTTAACAACTAAATAGAACAAAGAAATATTGTAACAGGAAGACTTGCTAACATTTAGCTCCTTTCTATGGTTGAATGAATTCCCAGGAGGAATTGTAGGAGGCCAGTCACCTGAAATTTAGAAATTCAACTGGCCATACTCCTCTATGATGGGCTTCTAGGAATTCACCAACTTCAATTAAACAACAATGAAGAGAATAATCCTTTTTTTTTTAAGCCAAAACTTTGTTATCCTTCTCAATTTCTCTCTGTGATGAAATTAACTTCTGTTGAAATCAGCTATATCTATAGTCCACAAACATCACTGCTGTTCCGTGGCCAAATTTATCAGAAATTAGAACAAAGCAGGAGAAAGGGAGACAAGGCAACCTCTGAAAAGAAAAACCAAAACTGGTCTGTTCGGGTAAAAGCAGAATTCATGGCGGGAGAATAAGCAGTCTTGTCTTCTAGGTCTACCTCTTATTCTGTGAACAAAAGAAAAATTGTCTAAAATGGGGCAGATCTTGGTAACATTTCATGATGAATGGCCTGTCGATTTATCATACCCTAAAATGTCTGAGCATCTTTTCAGTTTGCCAAATACCAAAGCTTCCCTCTCCAGATAAACTGCCCATTATAAATTTAAGAAAACTCTTCTGATGTTGGTTTGTTTGTTTGCTTGTGTTTTTATTTATATACCAGCCTTATAGAGTATTACAGAACACTTGCTTAACCTAAAAAGTGTGAAACATACACATCGCTACATTGGGATGGGACTCTAAGGCCCGAGGACCAGTGTTAAGGCCTCCTTCACTGACACTATCAGAAAGGTAAGCTCTAACATTTCCACATACACTGTTCTTTTACAAACCAGTATACTGTCTACTGAATACTTACAGTTGATGAGGCACTTTGATCAATATCTCCATTTAAATCTTTAATTTTGGTATTAATATTAATTGCATTTTACTAATGAAGAAACTGTAGCCCAGAAAGGAGATATACATGTGCTTCTTTTGATAAAGCTGGTAAGTGGCAGACTCTAACTCAAACTAGATTTATTGATTACAAACCCCCATACTTTTCAGTATGCTACCTTGCTCTTGTGAAGCTTTTTATTGGGCTTCAGCCTCTAATAAACTCTAGATGATGAATTTTACTTGGTAACTAAACACCCCCTGAGTCCTGGTCTATACCCTGTCTCCATCTATGCCAGGCCAATGACCACACACAGACAACACACAATTCTGTCTTCTTTTAAGCAAGGTTTGATTCACAAAGTCTTCGTGCACATTCTCCTGTACTTAATGCTTTCCTTCACCTGCTCAGTCAAGATTCTTACCCATTCTGCTTACTCACTTTGTAAGGCCCTCTGACCCTGCTTTTATCTACTACTCTTTCAGCTCAGGCACCCCAAGGATATGCATATGCTCTGAGAAAGCAGGATATGGGAATAAATACAACTTGTTATTTGGTAGGTATAAAACAAAGAGAAAATAAGACCTCAAAGCAGAGAATCATCAAGACCTCAAAAGGATATCAATAAGGAATAAGTACTGACAGATACAAATCAGTAAACAAGGGATGAATTCTATGAGTTACATGGATAACAACACAGGAGAAGACAAGTGCTTCTGAAAAGACCTTAGGAAGTCTTTTTTCGGAAGCCTTCAAGACTGAGTTTCTCTGCATGCACTCCACATTCTACTCTGATGGACCCAATCCTCTTTGTCACCTCTAAAAGCCTTTGTCAGTAGGATCTATGTGTCTAGTTTGCTTGGTATCTCTTAAGCTATATACTGCTTTGTGTCTTATGGGGCACATTTCTTGAATTGCAGGTCCCTGTAACAAAGTTCAGCTTAGATAAAAAAATTTCCAAAAAAAACGTCCATTGTTTAAGATGTTTATTTAGTTCTCATCATTTTAGAAGAGCTGCTTTTCTATTAATATAAACATATAAACAACGGTCTCTAGCCCCAGCCAACAGATCCAGATCCTAGATGAGATCAGAGGGCAGGACAGAGCAAGCCAATGAGTACAACCTTTATGTACTCCAGAAGGAGGCAAGATGAAGAGTGTTTGGGATTGATTTAATTATTGACTCTGTTCTAGTTGTAAAGGTAATAATAGAGTCATACATCTTAATAACAGTATATAATTTTATTTTTGAGTAGTACTATAATATGAACATTAGCACATTTCTTCAGTCACTTCTCATATCCGTGCCATCAAGCATGTACTGAGGCCTTTATTTTTTTTCACATAATAATTACGATTGTTAGGGGACTTCAATATCTTAAAATGACTTTGATGCACTAAGCCTGATGCCCAAGCCCTAACCATGGCTTCAGATGGGTGTGAGTGCCTTGCTGACTGTCATAGTTTGTGGTATTCTGTGAGTCATGCATCTGATTTTTTTTTTTACCACCATGATGAGCAAGGCCTAGGAATAAAATGAAATGGATATAACTCATAAATCAAGAGGAGATGCAAATAAAAAATAAGGCAAACTGTCCAATAGAGTCATCAGCTTGTAGGGGAGAGGCAGAGAGCAGAAGCTTGAATACAAATTCAGTGAGATGGAAATTGGCCTGACCAAGCAGAGTCCAGGTCAAAGCAAGGATGACAGGCAGAGCATGGAGGAATTCACAAAGTTAATCAACACTATATTAGAAAATGTTTGTATTAGGAAAATTATATTAGATCTTTAAAATACAACATACAATGGGTAAGAGATGGCTAGTTTCCCAGTGTTGAGAGTGAATCACTGATGGATTTTGACTGATACAGATATCTTTTTTGGGAAGTGAGAATTTTTGAATAATTTGAAAAAATAGAAAGCATTAATAGAGCATCAAACGCATTACTTCCTGTATAGAACATTAAAAGCCATAATAAGCCACGTTGAGGTGATAAATGGATATATCAACAATTATGAAGGCAGTCCTAAAATACTTTTTGAATTTGGGAAATGTGATTATAAATATGGATGAAGCATTCTTCTGGATAATAATACTAATAAGGTACTAGATGAAAACAAAAGGGGGAAAGAGGTAAACTTTCTATTCCTTTTAATCAAAAACTTACTTGGTTGGAAATAGGTCATTAATTGACCTGAATAGCAAAATCTTGGCTTTCATGGTGCAATGGAAGAGCACGTGGTGCAATGGAAAATCAGAAATGCAGTGATCAAGTTTAGGCTCAAATGTAGTTGAAATTACACTGCTGAAGTGATTTTACCATTATAAATTTCAGTTTAAGTGTCAAAAAAATGAATTAAGAATATCCCTTCACTAGATTTTCATGAAGAGAGTGTAAAATGGCACATATAAATCAGAGCAGGCACTAACACAACCAAATTTTCGTTACTTTGGGTTTGAAATCAGCCCTTTCTGCAAGATCAGTATTTGTTTCTTTACCAAGTAAATTTCTTCTTGACCAAGTTGAATAACCATCTCCATCTGATTCAGCTGTCTTATAAATCAGAAAACTGAAAAGATTCAGCGTTGTGTCCTATCTAGCCTAATATTTTTAGACCTGTCAATACCACACAAGAAATAATCATCAGGGTGCCTGGGTGGCTCAGTGGTTAAGTGTCTGCCTTTGGCTCAGGTCATGATCTTGTGGTACATGAGTTTGAGCCCCAGATTGAGCTCTCTGCTGTCAGTGCAGAGCTCACTTCAGATCTGTCTCCCTCTCTCTCTCTGCCCTTCCCCCATTCATGCTCCCTTGCTTTCTCTCAAAACTAAATAAACATTTAAAAAAAAAAGAAATAAGCATTAGATTGGGGAGGGAGGGAACAGAGGGATAGTCCAAACTTGTGATACTTATTGATAAGTATTACTATTTGACAATTATCTTATTATTTTCTTGTATTTATGGCAAAAAACACTATTCCATGTATATGGTAGAATATTCTGTTATGCCAATATCCTTGTACAGGTTTCATTTGAGATAATACTAATTTCACTTCCTAATCTAACATACAAACACCAATTTGTGAAGACCTGAGTGTAACACAGCTCCCAGTTTCCTGGCTGCTAATTCTTGTAGGAATCTATTCTTTCAAGTGGCAAGTCTCGAGATCTGTGACCACTATGCGTTAGATAAATTGCTTGAACTTCTTTCTCAAACATTAACCTTGGCTCTTGAGGGTTATGCATCTCCCATAATTCTCAGCTTGGGCATCATTGTTCTCTAGTCCTAAATATAGAACCATTAATAGTCACCGTTGGAGCCAAAGTATGGGGGCTGACAAAGGTGTAATCTAATGAATTCCTTTTTATCTTTCAGTTATAATTAGAGAATTTGTTTTGGTTTCTTTGTCAAATGTTTAGGTGTAGGATATTCCCCAGGGTCAGCATTCTCAATTTGTGCTAACACAAAGTACGGAAGAAAGCCCATTGTTTCCACAAACTAATCAGACTAATGGCAATGCTTGGAGTCTGTGTTACACTACCTTCATTTATTATGTTTTAAAAATTCTTCATCAGTAAAATCATTTGATTTAAATACTTTCTGTTGTGACCTCACCCTGAAATGTTCTATAATTCTAGTATCTTAAGCATTAAGCATCTACTGTGTGCTTGGTTCCATGGGTTTTTATAGGCTATAAGTACCTCTCATTAGGGATCCCTTTGGTAACATTCCATTTCTCCTTTTGACCTCCTTTGGTAAAGAGGTCAAAGCACAGTCAGGAAGAAAGAAAGGGATAAGTAAGTCATTGTGTGGATTTGAAAGTTCCTTATCACCCCCTTGCCCTGAGAATAAGTTCAGACAGTTCTTCACTTGTGCTGAGCTGCCTGTTAGGATTGGTTAAATTAATTATGACTTAAAATAAAGCTGCATCCTCGTTCAAAAGTAAAAAATATCTTTACTTATCCATGGTGTGGGTCTCTGCAATATTCCTTCCTTCCTGAAATATGTAGGCACATCTCTGGGTGTTATTTTAAAGCTAAACTTTTTAAATTTTTTTTCTTGGTATTTTATTTTGCTCTGACATATTCTTCTGCTTAGACATGAGACCGGCCCACAGACATGGAGTTAATGTACCAATGTGCATAGTCATGAAGCTGGGAATGTATTTTTGCTTCAGGGAAAAAAAAAACAGTTGACATTAAAAATGCATTTTAATTTAAGAGTACATGAGGTCAGTGTGAATTTACAGACAGGGAAATCTGTGAGAGAAGATAAGTTATCAAGGCATATGCTAGAATTAAGCCCTCCTTTTATCTTCTAATGTTTAGTGTAGAGATTATAACTTATTTTTATTTTATTTTATTTTATTTTTTTTATACATGAAATTTATTGTCAAATTGGTTTCCATACAACACCCAGTGCTCATCCCAAAAGGTGCCCTCCTCAATACCCATCACCCACCCTCTCCTCCCTCCCACCCCCCATCAACCCTTAGTTTGTTCTCAGTTCTCAACAGTCTCTTATGCTTTGGCTCTATCCCACTCTAACCTCTTTTTTTTTTTTCCTTCCCCTCCCCCATGGGTTCCTGTTAAGTTTCTCAGGATCCACATAAGAGTGAAACCATATGGTATCTGTCTTTCTCTGTATGGCTTATTTCACTTAGCATCCCACTCTCCAGTTCCATCCACGTTGCTACAAAAGGCCATATTTCATTTTTTCTCATTGCCACGTAGTATTCCATCGTGTATATAAACGACAATTTCTTTATCCATTCATCAGTTGATGGACATTTAGGCTCTTTCCATAATTTGGCTATTGTTGAGAGTGCTGCTATGAACATTGGGGTACAAGTGCCCCTATGCATCAGTACTCCTGTGTCCCTTGCATAAATTCCTAGCAGTGCTATTGCTGGGTCATAGGGTAGGTCTATTTTTAATTTTCTGAGGAACCTCCACACTGCTTTCCAGAGCGGCTGCACCAATTTGCATTCCCACCAACAGTGCAAGAGGGTTCCCGTTTCTCCACATCCTCTCCAGCATCTAGAGTCTCCTGATTTGTTCATTTTGGTCACTTGGACTGGCGTGAGGTGATACCTGAGTGTGGTTTTGATTTGTATTTCCCTGAGAAGGAGCGACGCTGAACATCTTTTCATGTGCCTGTTGGCCATCCGGATGTCTTCTTTAGAGAAGTGTCTATTCATGTTTTCTGCCCATTTCTTCACTGGGTTATTTGTTTTTCGGGTGTGGAGTTTGGTGAGCTCTTTATAGATTTTGGATACTAGCCCTTTGTCCGATATGTCATTTGCAAATATCTTTTCCCATTCCGTTGGTTGCCTTTTAGTTTTGTTGGTTGTTTCCTTTGCTGTGCAGAAGCTTTTTATCTTCATAAGGTCCCAGTAATTCACTTTTGCTTTTAATTCCCTTGCCTTTGGGGATGTGTCGAGTAAGAGATTGCTACGGCTGAGGTCAGAGAGGTCTTTTCCTGCTTTCTCCTCTAGGGTTTTGATGGTTTCCTGTCTCACATTCAGGTCCTTTATCCATTTTGAGTTTATTTTTGTGAATGGTGTGAGAAAGTGGTCTAGTTTCAACCTTCTGCATGTTGCTGTCCAGTTCTCCCAGCACCATTTGTTAAAGAGACTGTCTTTTTTCCATTGGATGTTCTTTCCTGCTTTGTCAAAGATGAGTTGGCCATACGTTTGTGGGTCTAGTTCTGGGGTTTCTATTCTATTCCATTGGTCTATGTGTCTGTTTTTGTGCCAATACCATGCTGTCTTGATGATGACAGCTTTGTAGTAGAGGCTAAAGTCTGGGATTGTGATGCCTCCTGCTTTGGTCTTCTTCTTCAAAATTACTTTGGCTATTCGGGGCCTTTTGTGGTTCCATATGAATTTTAGGATTGCTTGTTCTAGTTTCGAGAAGAATGCTGGTGCAATTTTGATTGGGATTGCATTGAATGTGTAGATAGCTTTGGGTAGTATTGACATTTTGACAATATTTATTCTTCCAATCCATGAGCAGGGAATATCTTTCCATTTCTTTAAATCTTCTTCAATTACCTTCATAAGCTTTCTATAGTTTTCAGCATACAGATCCTTTACATCTTTGGTTAGATTTATTCCTAGGTATTTTATGCTTCTTGGTGCAATTGTGAATGGGATCAGTTTCCTTATTTGTCTTTCTGTTGCTTCATTGTTAGTGTATAAGAATGCAACTGATTTCTGTACATTGATTTTGTATCCTGCAACTTTGCTGATTTCATGGATCAGTTCTAGCAGACTTTTGGTGGAGTTTATCGGATTTTCCATGTATAAGACCATGTTATCTGCAAAAAGCGAAAGCTTGACTTCATCTTTGCCAATTTGGATGCCTTTGATTTCCTTTTGTTGTCTGATTGCTGATGCTAGAACTTCCAGCACTATGTTAAACAACAGCGGTGAGAGTGGGCATCCCTGTCGTGTTCCTGATCTCAGGGAAAAAGCTCTCAGTTTTTCCCCGTTGAGGATGATGTTAGCTGTGGGCTTTTCATAAATGGCTTTGATGATCTTTAAGTATGTTCCTTCTATCCCGACTTTCTCCAGGGTTTTTATTAAGAAAGGGTGCTGGATTTTGTCAAAGGCCTTTTCTGCATCGATTGACAGGATCATATGGTTTTTCTCTTTTGTTTTGTTAATGTGATGGATCACGTTGATTGATTTGCGAATGTTGAACCAGCCCTGCATCCCAGGAATGAATCCCACTTGATCATGGTGAATAATTCTTTTTATATGCCGTTGAATTCGATTTGCTAGTATCTTATTGAGAATTTTTGCATCCATATTCATCAGGGATATTGGCCTGTAGTTCTCTTTTTTTACTGGGTCTCTGTCTGGTTTAGGAATCAAAGTAATACTGGCTTCATAGAATGAGTCTGGAAGTTTTCCTTCCCTTTCTATTTCTTGGAATAGCTTGAGAAGGATAGGTATTATCTCTGCTTTAAACGTCTGGTAGAACTCCCCTGGGAAGCCATCTGGTCCTGGACTCTTATTTGTTGGGAGATTTTTGATAACCGATTCAATTTCTTCGCTGGTGATGGGTCTGTTCAAGCTTTCTCTTTCCTCCTGATTGAGTTTTGGAAGAGTGTGGGTGTTCAGGAATTTGTCCATTTCTTCCAGGTTGTCCAATTTGTTGGCATATAATTTTTCATAGTATTCCCTGATAATTGTTTGTATCTCTGAGGGATTGGTTGTAATAATTCCATTTTCATTCATGATTTTATCTATTTGAGTCATCTCCCTTTTCTTTTTGAGAAGCCTGGCTAGAGGTTTATCAATTTTGTTTATTTTTTCAAAAAACCAACTCTTGGTTTTGTTGATCTGCTCTACAGTTTTTTTAGATTCTATATTGTTTATTTCTGCTCTGGTCTTTATTATTTCTCTTCTGCTGCTGGGTTTAGGCTACCTATGCTGTTCTGCTTCTATTTCCTTTAGGTGTGCTGTTAGATTTTATATTTGGGATTTTTCTTGTTTCTTGAGATAGGCCTGGATTGCAATGTCTTTTCCTCTCAGGACAGCCTTCGCTGCGTCCCAAAGCGTTTGGATTGTTGTATTTTCATTTTCGTTTGTTTCCATATATTTTTTTAATTTTTTCTCTAATTGCCTGGTTGACCCACTCATTCGTTAGTAGGGTGTTCTTTAACCTCCATGCTTTTGGAGGTTTTCCAGACTTTTTTCTGTGGTTGATTTCAAGCTTCATAGCATTGTGGCTTGAAAGTATGCATGGTATGATTTCAATTCTTGTAAACTTATGAAGGGCTGTTTTGTGACCCAGTATGTGATCTATCTTGGAGAATGTTCCATGTGCACTCGAGAAGAAAGTATATTCTGTTGCTTTGGGATGCAGAGTTCTAAATATATCTGTCAAGTCCATCTGATCCAATGTCTCATTCAGGGCCCTTGTTTCTTTATTGACCGTGTGTCTAGATGATCTATCCATTTCTGTAAGTGGGGTGTTAAAGTCCCCTGCAATTACCACATTCTTATCAATAAGGTTGCTTATGTTTATGAGTAATTGTTTTATAGATTTGGGCGCTCCGGTATTCGGCGCATAGACATTTATAATTGTTAGCTCTTCCTGATTGATAGACCCTGTCACTCTTATATAATGTCCTTCTTCATCTCTTGTTACAGCCTTTAATTTAAAGTCTAGTTTGTCTGATATAAGTATGGCTACTCCAGCTTTCTTTTGGCTTCCAGTATCATGATAAATAGTTCTCCATCCCCTCACTCTCAATCTAAAGGTGTCCTCAGGTCGAAAATGAGTCTCTTGTAGACAGCAAATAGATGGGTCTTGTTTTTTTATCCGTTCTGATACCCTGTGTCTTTTGGTTGGCGCATTTAATCCATTCACATTCAGTGTTATTATAGAAAGATGTGGGTTTAGAGTCATTGTGATGTCTGTATGTTTTATGCTTGTAGTGATGTCTCTGGTACTTTGTCTCACAGGGTCCCCCTTAGGATCTCTTGGAGGGCTGGTTTAGTGGTGACAAATTCCTTCAGTTTTTGTTTGTTTGGGAAGACCTTTATCTCTCCTTCTATTCTAAATGACAGACTTGCTGGATAAAGGATTCTCGGCTGCATATTTTTTCTGTCTAGCACCCTGAAAATCTCGTGCCAATTCTTTCTGGCCTGCCAAGTGTCAAAAGAGAGATCAGTCACGAGTCTTCTAGGTCTCCCTTTATATGTGAGGGCACGTTTACCCCTTGCTGCTTTCAGAATTTTCTCTTTATCCTTGTATTTTGCCAGTTTCACTATGATATGTCGTGCAGAAGATCGATTCAAGTTACGTCTGAAGGGAGTTCTCTGTGCCTCTTGGATTTCAATGCCTTTTTCCTTCCCCACTTCAGGGAAGTTCTCAGCTATTATTTCTTCAAGTACCCCTTCAGCACCTTTCCCTCTCTCTTCCTCCTCTGGGATACCAATTATGCATATATTATTTCTTTTTAGTGTATCACTTAGTTCTCTAATTTTCCCCTCATACTCCTGGATTTTTTTATCTCTCTTTTTCTCAGCTTCCTCTTTTTCCATAACTTTATCTTCTAGTTCACCTATTCTCTCCTCTGCCTCTTCAATCCGAGCTGTGGTGGTTTCCATTTTGTTATGCATTTCGTTTAAAGCGTTTTTCAGCTCCTCGTGACTGTTCCTAAGTCCTTTGATCTCTGTAGCAAGAGATTCTCTGCTGTCAGCTATACTGTTTTCAAGCCCAGCGATTAATTTTATGACTATTATTCTAAATTCACTTTCTGTTATATTATTTAAATCCTTTTTGATCAGCTCATTAGCTGTTGTTATTTCCTGGAGATTCTTCTGAGGGGAATTCTTCCGCTTGGTCATTTTGGATAGTCCCTGGCGTGGTGAGGACCTGCAGGGCACTTCCCCTTTGCTGTGGTGTATAACTGGAGTTGGTGGGCGGAGCCGCAGTCAGACCTGATGTCTGCCCCCAGCCCACCGCTGGGGCCACAGTCAGACTGGTGTGTGCCTTCTCTTCCCCTCTCCTAGGGGCGGGATTCACTGTGGGGTGGGGTGGCCTGTCTGGGCTACTTGCACACTGCCAGGCTTGTGATGCTGGGGATCTGGCATCTTAGCTGGGGTGGGTAGGCAAGGTTCACAGGGGCAGGAGGGGCAGGCTTAGCTTGCTTCTCCTTAGGTGATCCACTTCAGGAGGGGCTTTGTGGCAGCAGGAGGGAGTCAGATCCGCTGCCGGATGTTTGGCTCAGCAGAAGCGCAGAGTTGGGTGTTTGCGCGAAGCGAGCAAGTTCCCTGGCAGGAACTGGTTCTCTTTGGGATTTTGGCTGGGGGATGGGCGGGGGAGATGGCGCTGGCGAGCGCCTTTGTTCCCCTCCAAACTGAGCTCTGTCGTCAGGGGGCTCAGCAGCTCTCCTTCCCTTTGTCCTCCAGCCTTCCCGCTTTCTGAGCAGAGCTGTTAACTTATGACCTCCCAGCCGCTAAGTCGCGCTTGCTGTGGGAACACAGTCCGTCAGGCCCCTCTGCTTTTTGCAAGCCAGACTCGGGGGCTCTGCTTGGCCGGCGAGCCACCCCTCCGCCCCAGCTCCCTCCCGCCAGTCCGTGGAGCGCGCACCGCCTTGCCACCCTTCCTACCCTCTTCCTTGGGCCTCTCGTCTGCGCTTGTCTCCAGAGACTCCGTTCTGCTAATCCTCTGGTGGCTCTCTGGGTTATTTAGGCAGGTGTAGGTGGAATCTAAGTGATCAGCAGGACGCGCGGTGAGCCCAGCGTCCTCCTACGCCGCCATCTTCCCTCTCCTCCGAGAGTATAACTTCTTGAGAGCAAGTGGGAGATGACCAACAAACTTGTTCTGAGTTCAAACTCCCAACTCCCTATTTGACTTTATGAATCATTTAATTGGAGTCCACTGGAGATTTTATTCTTCATAAGAGGAGGCATAAGGCCCCTCACAGAGCGGAATATGGAAAAATACCAAGAGGAGGAAGGAGTCCAAATTTGTTCACCTTGAAGCAGTAAACATACCTCATTTTTACTTTGTTGATCAATCCTTAATGTGGTAAAATAGTAGTATAGTAGTCCTTTTGTGTTAAACTTTCCTTTCTCTCAGCCTATGGACTTTGAATAGTATATAGTGTTGATCTTACTCATGAAATAGTTCTTATATAGTCAATTGTTCTTTATGCTGGATATTTGCTAGAATCACTTGGAAAGCTTCTGTCTCTAAATGTGTGTGCGAGAGAATACTGCCTTTCATTTATTTTTGTTCTAGTCATAAAGCTTTTGCTTTCTCTGGGATTAATTTTCTCTTCCTCATTTTCAAAGATAGAATATTCTCTCAAATGCTACCTTTTTTCAAAAATTAGGCATTTATAGTTACCAGTTTTCCTCTAAGCACTGATGTCAAAACATCTCAAAACTTTTAGTATATTGTATCTTCATTTTCCTTGAAAATGAAGTATAAATAAATTATGAAGTATTTTAAAATTTCCTTTTAATTTCTTCCTTGACCCACTGGTTATGTGAAGTGTATGTAATTTCCACAGATTTGTGGCTATTCCAAATGTAGTTATTGATTTCTAACTTGATTGTGGTCAGAAAATCTATACTGTATGAATTCAATATTTTAAATTTATTGACATTTGTTTTATGGCTTAGCATATTCTCTCTTCTGAATAATGTTTTATGTACCATTGAGAAAAATAGTCATTCTGCTATGATTGGATGGTTTCTCTATAGATTTGTTTGGTCTTAATGGTTTACAGTGATGTTCAAGTCTCCTTATTTCTTCTTGTTTTTCTTATGATTAGATATTTTGCCAATTACAGGAAGTAGGTATTGATATCTCTAACCATTATTGCTAAATTTTCATTTCTTAATTAAAGTAAGTGTTTTCTTTGTGTATTTTAAGGCTCTTTTAGGTATATACCTGTTTATATTTGCTGTCTAACTGATAGATGATCTCTCTTTTATCATTATAAAATGTTTTCCTTGTTTCTAGAAACTTTTTTGCCTTACAGTATCTTTTGACTTTATTTAAAAAAAAATTTTTTTTAACATTCATTTTTTTGATAGAGACAAAGCGTGAGTGGGGGAGGGGAGCAGAGAGAGAGGGAGACACAGAATCCCAAGCAAGCTCCAGGCTGTGAACTGACAGCACAGAGCCCAACGTGGGGCTCGAATTCAGGGACCGTGAGATCATGACCGGAGCCGAAGTTGGACACTTTACTGACTGAGACACCCAGGCGCCCTTACTTTGACATTATTTTAGCTACTTCCAGGTCTTTTAAAGTTGCTGTTTACAATTCGTGTGTGTGTGTGTGTGTGTGTGTGTGTGTGTGTGTGTGTGTGTATATAGATGCAAGTATATACATATATTTTTCATATATATATATATACACACGTATACTTTTTTTTCATTATTTAATGCATTTTTGTCTCTGTATCTAAAGTGAGTCTCTCCTATTCATCATATTTTGGAATTTAAAAAATTGATGTCTGCTTTTTGATTGGAATATTTAATCATTCAAATTAGTTATTTCTGCCATTTTGCTTTTTGTTTTCTAAGCATCTTACATCTTTTTGCCCCATTCCTTCTATGGTTTTGTTTACATTAAGTACATACTTTCTAGTGTGCCATTTCAATCCTTTATATAGTCTTTACCACATTCATTTTAAACTAACATTTGTCTTACAAATTGCAATTATCTCTTTAAAACAATTTATTTAGAATACTACCAATTTGATTTCATTTGTATACAAAAACTTTTGTTCATTATAACTTGATTCCTTCCCTCTTTTGTGCTATAATTGTCCCACAAATTGCAAGTCTATAAATTATATCAATACAATATTAGGAATTTTTCTGTATTTGGCTCTATTTTAAGTAACATAGAAGAAACAAACAGATACACTCACGATGTTTCTTGTATTTACTGGCATTTACTTACTTTAACCAATGGTCTTTATTTTTCCATGTGAGAATGAATGGCTATCTAGTGTACTTTGTTTCATTCAAAAGGACTTTTTTTTTTCTGGATAACGTCTGCTGTGAAGAAATTTATTCAGTTTTTATTTATCTGAGAATATCTCCAATTCTCACTCATTTAAAAAAAAATCTTGGGTATAAAATTCCTAGTTCATAGTGATTTTCTTTCAGTCCTTTGAATATGTCCTCCCACTGCCTTTGTACCTCTATGATTTCTAACAAGTCAAATGTTAATCTCATTGAAAATCTCTAGCACAGAATGAATCGATGTATGTATATATTGTTGCTTTCAATATTCTTTTTGTCTTTTTCTTCTGACCATTTGATGATGGTATCTCTAGGTGTGATGACATTTGAGTTTTCCTGCTTGAAGTCAGTTCAGCTTCTTGGTTTTGAAGATTAATGTTTTCTTCAAAGTTGGAAGGTTTTCAGCAATTATTTCTTCAAATATTCCTTATTCCCTTTGGTCTCTTTTCTCCTTCTAATACTCCCATGATGCAAATGTTGGGATGTCTGATGGTGTTCTAAGCCTGTTTGTTTCTCATCATTTTTTTCTCTTTGTTTTTCAATCTGCCATCTCAAATTTGCTCTATTTTCTAAAATCTTAGTTATTATATTTTAAACTCTGGAATTTATTAGATTTTAAAAATCATGTTCTTAAAATTTTCTATTTAGTGAAACCTCATTTTCATGCTTTAGTTCTTCAGACATGTCTTCATTCAATCCTTTGGATAGTTTAAAGTTTTTGTGTAGTAAGTCCAAATTATGAACAACCTCAGAAATAGTTACTATAAATTTGTTTTTATCCCTACAAAAAATAAATGGTATTCTGTGTTTCCTATTTCTTTGTATGTCTTGTATTATAACTTTTTGTTGAAAATGCAGCTAAGTTGTTATTCTTGGATAAAGGCTCCTCAGATTGTTGAAAGCTATTGGTTGATTTTCAGAGTTTCAGAAAAGCTTATTTTTTTTCTACTTTTTCCGGTGTTGTCATTGCTTTTCTAAGGGATAAAAGTTTTCTGTGTTCTCACTGCCTCATTCTGGAAGTGTTTCTCTACTTCCTTCTAATCATTTTTAACCACAGTGTTCTAGTGGTTTCAGGAACAAGGGTATGTGAAGTTTTCCTGTTTTCATATTTACTATTATATCAAAAAATTATGTTCCTTCATTGTTTCCATCAAGGCAGTTTCTAATGGGTAGTTGGAGGCAGTGGATAATCACTGATTTATCAATATGAACTAATATTACATTAATAAAAGTTGCTTGGGGGTCTTGTTTCAACATGTCTTGATATGCAATGATGAAAATATATACATAGCTAAGTTTTAAGGACGAAGATATAGGTTCCCTTTCAGATTAATTGCCATATCTGCTGTGTAATTATTCTGCTAGAAGGCAACATGTTGATGAGGGGAGCAGTATGTTATTAGCAATTCTTTTTCTGTAAATTTGAGTTGTCATATGTAATACCTAAAAGGGGGGCGCCTGGGTGGCACAGTCGGTTAAGCGTCCGACTTCAGCCAGGTCACGATCTCGTGGTCCGTGAGTTCGAGCCCCGCGTCAGGCTCGGGGCTGATGGCTCGGAGCCTGGAGCCTGTTTCCGATTCTGTGTCTCCCTCTCTCTCTGCCCCTCCCCCGTTCATGCTCTGTCTCTCTCTGTCCCAAAAAATAAATAAACGTTGAAAAAAAAATACCTAAAAGACACATCCTTAGATGGCCATTCCACCTGGGGCTTCACTTTTTCTTTTAACAATGTCTGGCTGAATTCAATTTTCTGAGGCTGTATCTCGTAACTTTCTGTCCAAGGAGTCATCATCACACAGTTATTCTGATTTCAAGGCCTCTGTGACTTATTTTTTTTAACTTTTTTTTAAGTTCATTTATTTATTTATTTTTTTTTTGAGAGAAAGCACAGAAGGGACAGAGAGGGAGAGAGAGACTCCTGAGCAGGCTCCACACCATCAGCACAGGGATTGAACTCACCAAACATGAAAGCATGACCTGAGCCAAACTCAACTGCGCTTACACTCAACTGCAAGAGACACCCAGGCATCCCACCTCTGACTTCTATTGTGAGAGTTGCCTCAATGGCTTCAAATGAAGAAGTCTTTTCCCTTGACCTCTAGAAGTCAACTAAGCCACTCTTCCATTGGGAGGATGGATTAAAGAATGCTAATTCTAGCAACTCCAATCCTAGAACACACTATTGGCTCTACATAATACTAAAACTTGACAATATCAGCGTAATGTCTATTATAAAACACTATTTAATCCTTAGCTATCAATGGTTGCTTAAACAATGAAAAAAAAAAGTTTTACTGGGAAAATATATTCGTTATTATATTACTGGAAAAATTATTATATTTACTGGGAAAATATATTCGTTATTATATTACTATAATTAACCTGACAAAGAATTAAAATAATGAATAACAATTCTATGTACACTTTTTCCTCCCAACAGCTTATTGTAGAGAATAGACTAGCTGCTATGAATACTGAGATAAAATAATGCTATCCTTTTTGAAACAAAAAACATGTGGAGAAAACATTTTTTATTTAGCATTTAAGAGTAATGTTCTTTCAGTGAGGCATTTGGAGGTGGTTGAGGGGGTGGACCGAAAGGAAAGGATTTATTAATACAGGAAAATTATTGCATTTGGAAATACTAAAGTAATTGGGATAATTCTAGTGTATCATTAACCTAACTATAGGCAAATAACAATGTTTAGAGTAGAGTATCAAGACAGAAGAAGAAAAACTGAGATTGAGGGGAAAATAGGGGTTATCTAATTCAAACAAAGAAAACTCATGAAATTTAGGGTCCAGAAGAGACATTGAGAGAAGATGGTAGCCCTGAACTTCTCCACATACTCGATATGAACTAGGAAGTGAGGAGGCCTTCTACCTCTCAGCCTCCAGGACGCTTGTGTGTTTTTAGACATTTTGTATGTAGGAATTATTTTAAACTAAACCCTGATTTATTACAGTGACCAAGAAACAAGAAACAGTGTGTCATAATTGGATAAATTAAATTCAATATGTCAAAAGAACTCTGTTCTCTGCCACAGTTATCTTAAATCTGTGTCATAAACCCACAGACACTTACTTTGGTTCTTTCTTGCCATAAACCATGCACCAGGGAGTAATATTTGATAATCACTGAATGAGCTTCTTGCTGCCTCATAGATTCTGAGACTAGGGATGTAGAACTCTGGAAAGTTAGGTGATCTTCATAAGTAATGACAGAGCCAGAACAAAATTCTACCTCCTGTAATTACTGGTGCTTCTGTTGAAGATCAAGACCACAGTTACTGGGCAGAACCTGGAGAGAGGAACCTGCCAGGTCCTGTCTGCTCCAGTTTTTCATTGCAATAAACCGGTCTCTGAATTATTGATGTCTGGTTCTCCTCTAAGAGTCAGAGATCTCCTCCCTCCTTCCCCCTTTCCTCACCTCCTACAATACTTCTCCCCAAACTCTAAAAATATGGAGTTGGGTCTCTTATCAAATGTGCTACTTATAATGGTGTTCACTCATTTCTAGCCAACACCTATGTATCGATTCCCTAATATGTGCCAGGTTCTAGTCTGGGATATAGAACTTATTTGTATAAGTAAATAACCCTGTCATCTTTCCTCTCAGGGAGCTTGTACTCATAAAAGAAAAAAAGAAAAGGAAAAGGAAAAAAAGGTTCTATTTCTATGATAGAAGTCAAACTCTAGAAATAAGTTGTTTTGGTAAATATTTGGTGGATGCCATTGACAGTCCTCAGTCCCTGGAAGATCAGTGTTAAGATTGGATTCATTATCTCTTTATGTCTTGAGGATTTTGTCTCTTTTGACCATGTATCCTCTTGTTTTCTTCATCTCTGTGTCCATGTGGAACATAGTAAAGATTAAGGCTGGTCCCAAGCCTCTGAAGTTTGAAATGATAGTAAGACATAATGACTAATGGGTGTCCTGGCTCTGGGCCTTCAGTGGCAAGAATTTTTTTCCCTCTGTTCCCCTCATTTAACAACTGAATTGTTTTTCTCTGGTTTTCTTGCTGCCTTATGCTTTTGTGTATTGTTGTGAAGGAACAAGAAACATGCTGCATTCACCTTGGTTGTTGTATCTTATGATATAGTAGAGACAAGATCAGAAAGCAGGAGCTCTCTTGCACATAGATTCCACAAAGATTTGATAATAAGCCATGTGATTTTTCATATATATTTAATTTTTCCAGTTGGGAGATTATGATAACTTCTGACATTTGTATAGTATGTTAGAATTAACACAGAACTTTCATACATATCATTTTATTAAGTGCTCACAATATTTCTGTGAAATAAAGGACACAAGCACTGCTACACTCCTTTTAACCTGACAGAAATCTGTTTATATAATATTAAATACTAGGTGTAATCACTGTACTGTATATTGCATACATAAATTTGAGCAACTTCTTGTATGTAAGAAACTTGCATGTAATAGGACATTGAGACATGTGGACAGATAACTAAATTCAAATGTGATCTACTGTTTCCACTAACATCATACCATTTTGCATTCAGAGGATAAATGAATGTTAGAGGTTGTCATTATTATGGAGGATGTTTATGGCCAACTCTATAAGAGGAAATTAGGAGTGTATACCTCGGAGGTAATGTTTGAGCTGAAGTTTAAAAGAGAAAGACAACTTTACTAGGAAAATGGGGTGAAAGAGAAGGGAATTCTCAGGGCAAAAAAACAGTGCAGAAGCATGGTAGCATTCTATAGTTTGTAGTATAGTTTGTAGTTTAGTATAGTATACTATACTATAGTATAGTAGTATAGTAGTTTAGTTATAGTATAGTATAGTTTGTAGTTTATAGTTGTAATCCAAGATCATGTGATTATTTCACCATAGACCTTGAGGTCATGTTCAATGGTCTATCCATAGGATTCTTTCTCTCCAGTTGCAAATGTCTGGATTCTATCACAAAGCTTTGAGCTTCTTTAGTAGAGGGGATCCAAACCAATTACGCCTCTTTCTAATGTGAGCTCAAAACAGATCATATTTGATATTCTTAATTCCAAGTCACATGTTTTAGGGGGAGGAATGTCCCTTTGATAGCATTTGCAACAGTTGTGATTATGGCATTAATATCACAAGAATAATCAAATGTAATTAAGCAAAATACACAAACTTACCATGGGTTTTGACTATTGACTTGGGCATTTATGCTTGATGAGTTTTATGATTCCTGGGAAGTGGTAATAGATGACACTAAAATCCGGTTTTGTTTGGTAATTTATCTCTGTTCTCATCTCCAATTTGAAAGGAAAACCAGTCAACTTGCTCTGATCATATGCAAGCTAAGCAGGAGCTAAAATAACAAAGGATGGTCAATTTGTAAGCAAACTATTATAACTGTTGGGTCCAGATTGATTTAGTGTAAATTTATGAGAGTTACGTTTGAGCAATAACTCATCACAGGAAACCTTTTAACATGTTTCTAAGGCTGGTTAGAAGGTAAAGTCTCTTGTTTAGAGTCAATAGTCTTACTTTGAATGCTCTAATAATTTTTATGATTATGGTTAGAAACAGTGAATATCATTGATTTTCTATATAGGAACAATCTATTTGTAAATGGAACCTTAAAAAACTTGTTTTGAAACTGGTTTTGAATATAAATGACATTGTTTCTGCTTGGATTGTGGATTTATTTAAGATGGTTGTAGAGTGGTAGGGACTGATGGGTTTGGATTGGCACAGTTGGTCTCCCAGAGAGCTTGTCTTGGCAGAACTGTTGGAAGACCAGGTTTGCCCCTCTCACACCCTGGGAACAGCTTGCAGCAACCAGTTGCTTATTACTGTTATACACATCCTTCCAATGACCCCGTGAGAGACAGCATTCATCAGTTCAATGGCATTATCCCAGCAAACTGGGACTCAACTCTTCCTAGTTTCTCATTCATTTTTAGTAGTTTGCCTGTCTATAAAAAATACTAGAATCTTTCAAATTTTCCCTTTCCACACTAGACCCACTGAACATTTCCAAAATGGGAAGCCTGTCACAGTAACTGATTTCTTGATTATCCATTTCCCCAACAAGTAAATACTACCTAAGACCTACGGAAAAAAATGAAACTAGTTAAGAGCGCAGCACACAGATTGATCCTTTTCTTCGTACTCCCCCTCTTAACCTCCTATCCAGTAATAGCAGGGCTATTTCTGGGCCTATAGTTCTTCTACGCTTCCTAATTAGAGAATTTTAAGAGAAGAAAGGACAAAAGATTTTCTCCTGCCCTTACACTGACAACTTTCAAGTGTCCTGATAACTTGTCCTCTGTATCTTGGTCTTGTCACTGGGACCAATCTAAAGTAGGGCCAATCTAAAATTAAGGACATTTAAATAAACAATAACCTTTCTTCAAAATAAGGAATGATACTGGTGTCAATAAGAGGGATAAAAAGTAACCATCTTTTATTTAAAGACTATAGGAGAAAGTATATCACATACAATAGCTAATGGGTGTTTACAGATTTGAAGTTAATAGCCTATGTTAGAAATTTTTAAAAATTAAAAAAAAGTTTCTGATACCAATTTATATGGAAAAAAAACCTGGAGAGATGTCTTTTGGGTAGAAATTTTGAATTCTATTTTGTTTTTTTGTTCGTTTGTTTCTGGTTTTTTAGTATAGGCTGGAGTCTGACTTATTACTACAGCTGAAAATAAATTCCAAAGTGACATTAGCTGTTCCTCTGCAGGGGCCCACACTCACTCCCTGCATCCTCTGACCCTTGTCAGCTTATACAGTTCTCAGTAATCATGTTTCACCCATGACAGACATATTTATGTTTTCTTCATCCAGATGTTTCTCAATTTAGAGTCTGTCTAACACATGGTATGCAAAGGGTTTGATACTGGAATAGACAAATGATAGACACCAAGTTGTGAGTTTCAGTTAGAGCTAGGGTTTGCAATTTTCAATTAAATGCTAAGAAATATTTTGTTTAACCCAGAGGGCAGGGCCATTCCTACAGGCAAAAAACAAAAAGCAAAAACAAACAAACAAACAAACAAACAAAAAACAGCAACAATAAAATACATTAAAAATTCCAACCCACAAACTATTTTGAAAAGGAGTTGATAAAATTTGGAAAGGGGGTAAACTATATAAACTATATTGAAAGAAGTTAGAAGATGGTTGATGGGGAAGTTTCCATGACACGGATGGGATACTCTGGGGTTTCCAGGCAAAAGCATAAAGGAAAGTAACACAAATGTGCTTTGTATTTTTTTAGTGAAATTTTTAGTTTAATGAATTTATTATTATTTTATTTTTAGCGAGAGCATGGAGCAGGGAAGAGGTGGGGAGAGAGAGAGAATCCTAAGCAGGCCCTATGCTTAGCAGGGAGCCGGATGGCAGGCTGGATCCCATGACCCTGGGATCTTGACCGGAGCCAAAGTCAAGAGTTGGATGCTCAACACACTGAGGCACCCTGGTGCCCCTGTTAGGGAAACTTCTTAAGTCATGTCTGTCATTAGGTCCCAGGAATATAGCACTCTATAAAGATAGTATTATTTACAAGTATATTTTACTAAGACCCTTTTATTTAACCAGACAAAAATCCAAGGGCTTTACATAGTACATAGCCTCTGAACAGCAATAATTACATTCCCATTTTATGGGTAAAGTAACAAAAGTCATAACCTAAATATATAAATTCTGGAACATACCCCCCCACATACGTGTGTGTGTGTGTGTGTGTGTGTGTGTGTGTGTATACATATACACACATACATATACACAGACACATACACACACACATAATTTCATTATTTTTTGGTCCTATTTGTCATTAGTGAAATGCCTTAAGAACATTAATGAAATACTGTGCCTGCTATTATAAATGAGTATATAATAAAATTTCAAATAAGCACTTAATAAAAGTGTTTATATGACATGTGATGAGTGTACAACCTTATCACATGAGACCTTTAGTAGACTTGCTTTGAGAGAGGGAAAAAAAAGGTACTTTCCATTTCAAGATTATCATTAATTGTTTGTTCCTCAGTGTCTGGTGAGGAGTCTTTCTCCTTCCCTGAGTAGCAAGACTATCTTTGTCTGTAAGGTTAGTCTGGCCTTCTTCCCTGCATCCAGGCACACTTAACAGCCTGCCGTGAATTAGGATTCCTAAGACTCATGTATCTTTTCTGTATTACACTGTGAGTTCTTAGGACTCTGTGTCATTGATCTCTCTGCATCCCACAAAGTGTTTGGCACAGTGCCTTCCCATATATAGTAGAAATTCAATAAAAACTTGTGAAATGGGGTGGGGAGAAAATGTGCCATATTTCTCTCAGGAATGCCTCTTTCCCTCACCTCTCTCTTTCCTTCAGTTTAGCCAGTGGCCTGTGTATATAAAGAGACCTCTTTGTAGTTTACTTTAGAAAAACAAAGAAGCTTCCAGACCACCACAGAAATGATTGCTTTTAGGTGTATTTACTTCAACTTGGATTTTAAAACTTGAAATATTAACTTTTTATTTGGCAGCTTTGCCACACAGAATTTACAGCCGTGAAACAATGAAAATAAACGGCATATATGTACATATGTCAGTGTGGTGGTCACAAGAAAATTACCTAGATGAGCTAGGCTTGATAAATTTAAAAAGCCTGGTTCAATCATCCTTATTTAATGGTAGACTGTCCCCTATCATCCCTGAAAAGTTCAATACCACTGAAACCAGATATGCAGAGATTGTTTCCATGGAGATGAGCTGAAACATGGTTCCTGACATCTTCCAGATCATGGTACAAGTACCTTCTAAGGCCCTACCAGCTCTGTGATATGTCTTTCAGTCTTTTGTTCTGTTACATTCCCCTCACTTAAGAGATTTTTCAGCGAGGGGGTGCCTGAGTGGCTCAGTCATTTGGGTGTTGGACTCTAGATTTTGGCTCAGGTCATGATCTCACCGTTCATGAGATTGCCCTGCATTGGGCTTTGTGCTGACAGAGCAGAGCCTACTTGAGATTCTCTCTCTGCCTCTCTGTGCCTCTCCCCTTTCACTCTTTCTCTCAAAAGAAATAAAGGCACTTAGATTTTCAGGAATACGTACAGGTTTGTTTTTATAAAGATTCTCCATATGGTTACTCTGGGATTGGCATTACGGCCAACTTGTTTAGAGACAGGACCCGTGGCTACATCTATGCGGTGAGATGGGGTTAAGTTTTGTCATGGAAACAACTCCTCTCCTCAAACCAAATCAGAGCATGTTTGTGTTTAATGAAAACCATACAGCAAGTTAAGGAGAACATGCATTTGTTCTCTTGGGACGTGGTGAATATCCCTGTGGTAGGGCTTTCAGAAAGTATTGATGGAGCATGCCACAGCTTGGTAATGTGAGAAGAGAGAATGCATGAAATGGTCAAAAAAGTGGTGGTATGAAGCAGGAAACTTGGTCACCTACCCTTAGATCATCTGGATGACAGTCTGTGAATCAGTTGACACTTCCGGCCTTGAATTTCTTCAGTGTAACAGATAATGTGTTTTCTCCTGTGTATAATACGAGAAAGTTGCTCTAGATTCTTGATTCTCAAACATGGCATATATTAGAATCACCTGCTAAGTGTTTTCAAAGGAGTAATGCCTGGATTGTAGCGAAATAATTGAACCAGAAGATCTGGAGGATGGTGTCTTGTCATAGATAACTAGGCTTCAGAACTACTGAGAAGGATGGCTTAAAGATTTTAGGTCGAAGAGTCTTCGTATAAGATACACTGGTCTCTTCTCCACTTCTTCCTACCTAGTATCTTTCATAACTTGGGAGTCAATAAAAAATGCAATTTGAATATAAGCCTGCTTGTATTGAAAAAGTGCATGCGATGATCATGCCGGTCTGGTGGTACTTTTTCTGATTCTGGATAGAAGACCTGGAATCCCTGATGATGGGCCTACTGAGATATTTTTTTGAACTCATTTATTTAATAAGTATTGATAGAATACCTAATATGTGTGAGTCCCTACTGGGTCTGTATTATAATCAGAAATAATAATTTAATAGTCTTATCTACAAGAAATGTCCAATCTCTCTGGTAAGGGTTAGCGATGAACATAAGAAAGGTGTTTTGCAGAGGGACCTTACCTTCTTTCCAGGGACATCAGGAAATACTTTATGAAGTAAGTTCTTACTGCCTGAATGTTATGCCCCACCCTCCCTTCAAATATTAAATCTCTATTCCAAAATGGGATGGTATTTGGAGCTGGGACTTTTAGAAAGTAATTAGGATCAGATAAATTTATGAAAGGGAACCCTCACTCACGAGATTAGTGCCCTTATAAGGAGAGACACTAGACAGTTTGTTCTCCTGGCACATTCACAAAAAGGAGACTGTGTGAACTCACAGCATGGTAATAGCCACCTTATAAACCCAGAAAAGAGGCCCCAGGGTATAACCTTCCTTGCCGTCGTTATTATCTTGGAGTTTGTGTCCTCCAGAACTGTGAGAAATAACCTGTTATTTAAGACGTCTCTGTTGATTGTAATGTCATCCCAAGGATTCTAATACATAAATGGTATTTGAATTGAACTTTTCTTTTTTTTTTTTTCTTTTGATATTTGCTAGAATTTTATTTTCTTTTTTTTTTTTATTTATATATGAAATTTATTGTCATATTGGTTTCCATACAACACCCAGTGCTCATCCCAAAAGGTGCCCTCCTCAATACCCATCACCCACCCTCTCCTCCCTCCCACCCCCCATCAACCCTCAGTTTGCTCTCAGGTCTCAAAAGTCTCTTATGCTTTGGCTCTCTCCCCCTCTAACCTCTTT